>NC_064645.1:458857071-459160101 GCF_023864345.2 Schistocerca serialis cubense | reverse complement strand
GAAGAGGTACGCCACATGGTGCATGAGTGGTTGCGCGGACTACCAAAAGAATTTTTTTCTAAAGGAATTTATGCCCTTTGAAAGCGCTGAAGGACTTGCATTGAGCGTGGAGGAGATTATGTTGAAAAGTGATACAGCTTTGTATCACTTCTGCACAATAAATAATATTTAAAAAAATATTTACGGTTTTCATTTGACTCACCGGTACTCCAAGTCCACGCATATGTCACACGGGCCGGCTGTGGTGTTGAACTCTGCGACTGGTGATTATTGACAGGTAGCCAACTCTCCCATTTGCGGCTGTTGTTCTTGTGCCAGACGTCACTTTACTGTAATTACGGAATCGACTGTGAATGTAATGTATGCTATCGACCTATCTGACCAACAGCCTTACGAGCTAAAATGCTGGAGAATTTATGGAACAAAGTAGAGGGTAAATCTTACCCGATGTTACTTGTGATCGCATAAGTCTCGCGGTTACCAAAGTATCAGCGGTTCTCACGTTGCTGTGCTTGCTTAACGAGTTTGTCATAGTGTAGAACCGGTTCGTCAAAGTTCTTGGTACGCGTTTTTGAATTAGCAATAGCGTCCCTTTCATCACGTAACGAAGGTGAAGTAATCCTGTCTAAGCCCGCCCGGTTAGCAGTGCGGTTTAGCGCCCGGCTTTCCGAAGGAGCGCCAGGTCCCCGGCACGAATCCGCCCGGCAGACTTGTGTCTGGGTCCGGTGAGCTGGCCAGTCTGTGGATGGTTTTTAGGCGGTTTTCCATCTGCCTCGGCGAATGCGGGCTAGTTCCCCTTATTCCGCCTCAGTTACACTATGTCGGCGATTGCTGGGCAAACAAGTTCTCCACGTACGGGTACACCACCATTGCTCTACCGCGCAAACATGGGGATATACTCGTCTGGTGTGAGGGGGCGGGCCGAACAGCACAATAACCCCAAAAGAGTGGTTCGGTCTGGGGCGAGTGAAGTGGACTACGGTACTCGTCGTGTGTTTGTGGACCACTGCGGCTGCAGGCGGGACGGAGCCTCTCCGCCGTTTCTAGGCCCCCGGTTAACATACAACTGTCTGTCTGCTCTATTCCAGTATATTTACGCTCAAGTCAGTTGTCTGTTGTGGTTGTACTTGGCCCACTCTCAGTGCTGTTGTAGGTCTTCATATTGGGGGTAGTGGCCGAAATTAAACATGAATAAAATTTATTAATGTGACAGTGATGGCTAACTACCACCAACCACTGAATCCAAAAGCGATAATGTAAGTAACTTGTATTTACTGTAAATTATCTCACGATAGAAATTAGATCATATTGAACAAACCATGAATGAAAACAAATTAAACAAATTGTACACTGTACTTAGATATACTACACTGGTAAGATTGGCTCTCAGCTCTTAATCTTAAGTTGATGCGAAGTTAGATATAATTATGCCCCTGGATAAGCCATGGTAAATGCGATCTGACCGCGTTCCTCTAATCTCTTGTGTGTCTGAAATAATACGTACTTCAGACACCACCACCAAGAAACAAACCAAACAACATGCAAAAAGACAAATATCCAATAACGAATCGTAAGCAAAACTGCATGGCTGCTGCAAGTTTTACAATACCGTCTACCAGCGTGCTGGCTCCGTCGATACTGCTGGGGCGACGACTGCAGCTGCGAAGTCGCTGAATTAAGATAAGTCTCTCAAATATCTTGAGCAGAATAAACTACTCAGAAACTACCAATACCGCAAGCCCTATATTTCCTCTAAATGGTATACAACGCTTTCAAGACTGGCTCAACAACCTTTAAGGTGCAGCCCAGTGTGTCTTGTACTAACGTACAATACCAGTATGATAGCTCTGTGCACTGGTTGACTACGTTCAATGGTGACTGTCAGCCTATAAGGCGGAATCAACTGCACTTATACTAGAAGTCAATGCAATGCCTATCGTGGACGCTGATGTCCTACTGTAACTGCAGACTCTAGATCATACACAGCACAGTATTCAGAATCTATCTGAGAGCTACCAAACTTTGCGACTGTCCGCTTTCACGGCACAAGATGCTCTCCCACCTGTCGCTCTCTGTACGATGCTTTTGCGACAATCTTGCCGCCAAACTCTAATCAGCCAATCCCGTCGCTGCAAAGGCCTCCCACATCTCCATCATGGAGTGATACAATTGCTCCACCTATCCAAAAATTTCTCTGCTCAACAATAAGTTTCCCGCACTTTCTTATGAACTCAGCCCATTTGCTGCTAAAACAGCGCGCGACCGGGCGGCGCCAGCGCGTACGTTGGACGCTCTCTGTCTGCTCGACATTTCCCCTCTCTCTCTCACCTGGCACTCGGCGGCTTTCCTTTGATGCTTGCCGGTCACTGGCCGCATCCCCTGGAACCCCCGGCCCCTGCACAATGCTCCTCCGGCGCTCACCGGCCTTCGCCTCCCCGCCTCCACTGGCAAATTTACTTTGCTTACACCTACAGCATGCAACTAAATATTATCATTACCAGAGCCCGTATTATTTCAGCCATGTGTTTAATCATCACGTATCTCTCTTTCTAATCCACCTAATAAGACTAATTAACCATTATATGGGTTTATTTACTTCAAACATGCAGAATAATCTGCGAAATGAATGTCACAAATGAAAGCCACCTTTCAGTGTAATGTTATTTTTTGCCTGCAGCTTCGTGTTGACAGTGCTGTAATGTAAGTGAGATTGTCTAGCTCTGGAATCATGAAAATTCTGTTTGGTGCCTTGCAAAAGGTGGGCTCGCTACAAGATCAATAAAGGACGGCAAATTACATCGTGCACCAAGAGCTATCGCATCATAAGCGCAGACTCCGCTCTTTAAATAACGAGAGTTTGGGAACTCAACGACATCGAGTCGTGCCAGCATCCTGTCTGTGTCCCTAATACCACACAGAGTGTCGGTCTATTGAGTTTCAGAAAAACCACGATCGATGATGGCCAGCCTTCTACCCTCTGGCTGACTTCAACAATGATATGCTACGAACCTGATGCAAACAACAGTCGCGGTGTGCTGTTGCTCCGTATTGGAAGATTTGGAACGAGGAGAAGACCGATGTGGGGCCAGCCATCCTTCACAGGGGTCAACCTAGGATGATCTACAAGCTATCACCTCTACAACGTCCAGGAGCGATACGTTCGTGGAGCCCTTTTAGTGGCTATTGAAGGCCTGCTGTAGTGTTGGTCGATCCATGATGGAGACCAGGCCATAGTCTTGACGACAAACGACATCCTGGACTGCATGGCAGGCTGTCCTCACCTGAGCACACGACAGGCTGTCTACGAGAGTGCTGAGGTGTGAGCCAGACTGTATCTGCCTGTCTGCTCACTGCCACCGGCACAGCAAGCGGCGCAGTTCACTGAGCTGCAGTGTCGCCGTCACGATTCACTGATGAGGCGCGCCAACACTCCTTCTCCGCTCGCCCTTACGCCGGCTGCCGTCCGATGCAATGAGACGTTTTCTGACTCTATTATGTAAACCCGAAAACAAGTGTAATTACCGTCGTGTCTGTAACGTCTCCAGGCGTGAAGTGAACCACTCACCCACACTCTGTGCCCAGCCTCATACACACGTGTGATCTTGGCTACCCAGGTCGGAACAGTATGTTAAGCGAAATATAAAATTTTCCTGGCGAATTACATGCTCTAAGAGATTTCGGGACTGCTGCCGCTCGTCGAAAATTGCACTCCACGACATTTCGACTGGACACCTGCCAGTCACCTTCACATGGGCCATCGAAGACTTCGATGGCTTGCCTGAAGATGACTGGAAGTTGTCCAGTCGAAATATCGCGGAGAGTAGTTTACGATGACCGGCTGCAATTCCTAAATCTGTTCTAACACGGTATGTTACGGTTAAAAGAGTGTCCAACTCAACCGCAAATTCGGTATTTTTTGTCATGAGGATGCCAATCGGACCTTGGAGCTAAGTTCAGTTTTCGCGACTTCAGCTTTTACGGCTAATATCCATATATCACTCATCTGTGCAGTGGTACGAGAGTTCAGCTGGAACAGTACTGTGAATATCCCTTTCTAAAGGAACATATGAAATCGGGTTCTGCACTTCAGCTTTTGATGTATCACCGTCAACTGCATTTCGTGTGTCACCCAAAAGAGTTTGTGAACCTTGATTTATTTTCAAAGAATTTTCTTAAGAATTTATTTTATTTACTAGCGATTCATCAAGAACATTAACACATTTAATCACACTATGTCAGGAAGGAAGTAGTTGCCAGGGAGTAACTGATGAAATCATAACCAAATTCCTTTATCAAATGGGAATTTTATTTACTTTAATAGTGCCTAAATGCATTTTTTAAAAGAAACAGATTTAAAATTATAATCAGAAAGCACCCTCTAAATATCAAAGTTACAATTTATTCAGAGGTAGAAAGAAACAAGTTTTGACTGTATGGGCTTTCAGTCAGAGAACCTTGCCGCTCCCTTTTGACACAGCCGTAGTTACGACCGCTCACAACAGCCTCTGAAAGACTACACTGGTGCAAATCGGCAACACACCAGATAACTTTAAACTAAGAGTTTTAACAATTTACACAAGCACACAAACTATGCACCCCTCGTAGGAGGGATGGAAATGGTACCAAACACTAACAATTAAAATAATTAACCTTGCCATCGAAGGTGCAAATTGATTTTAACTTCTAAGAAAAGTCTTACGGTGAAAGGGTGGCAACTTTATATACTAAAATGATCATTTAATAAAAAGCCCATGAAATGCAATCTTATATAAAATTCTACAAGGCTGGCCAGATAATAGTTAAGATGCTCTTCAGTACACAGATACCGCCTCTGAAGATCATAGGTAATAATATCAAAGTTTCCAAATATCAAAACATATTTCAGGTATTAGGCCGTTACACTCCAAGCAATAAATTCGTTAACACACCAAATCCGGCAACATGACAGAGGCAGCTACTAATACACGGTAGACTGATAGGGAGATTACCGAACAACCCGAACCGCAGGTTGCTCTAACCCGCCCCTACTCCACAAGGGAAAAACGGACCACCCAATTTATAAACAACCACCTTCCCGCAGGTGGGCAAACGGAGAAGAATGGTGGGACGACCCCAAAACAAAACGACTGGTGACCTCACCAAGAAAACAAGTAGAATTTAACAAGAGTAAATCAAACAACATATCACCAATCACTTAACTTCTAATAAACTGCGATTTCTCGAGAAGACCTGGCGCAGCACCCCCAAATCGCTCTCCCGAACCGTCCGCTGTTACCCGCTTCAACGGACGCAGGAAGGCGCGCCGATCTCCCGTCTCACGGTGTTGCAGCTCTTACCGGCCAGACTGATGTCGTGGATTGACTCCTGTTGTTCTCGTGTCGACCGCGAAGTCACTACCCCTCGCTATACGCCGCGGCCCACTGGACTCACGTGGCGACCTCACATGCGCCGACGCTCAAGACGGACAAGTCATCTTGTGTCTCAGTGCGCGACCGACCGACCGATCGATCCAACCGCCAATGACCATTGCCTGAGCAAACTCGAGCAGACTGGTGGCCTAACGCGCAGACTCAGATGCAGGAACTAAGCCCCGACCGGGCGACCACTCGCTCAGTTCTCTTACTGGCGGAGTGGAAAGACTATCATTTTGACTTGAAAGTTGATCCGAACGACAGACATACTAGCACTCCGAACGACAGACAGACACTATCTGCGTAATAATTGCGGACGAGAGACAGACTAGCAAGCTGCGGACGAGAGACTGACCCAGACTGATCGACTGGCGAGCTCATGGCGCCCCTTAAATACGCGTGAACAGGCAACCTTTCCCCTTTCCCACAAGAGGGAGACACCAAAGCTCCGATTGCCACAGCGGCACCACCGCCAGAAACGGAGGCAGACTGCTTCACACTACTCGCTGCGGCGCGCTCTTCAAAACAGCAATTTTTACCACGGCTCAGTCTGGACGCTGACAGATTTTACATTCGTATGGCCAGAGTGGAGTTAATATCATTACTTTGGACGACATTCGACACACCGTTGTAAACAGTCTTCACACTTATATGTTTCCATCATTATCTTACGCAGACAGTGTACGAATACGAGTCGGCGCTTGTCGCACCTCCCCTGTGGGTCTCGACCTCACGGGTCCGGTCTGGCGGGGGCCGTTCCGGCTGCGCGAGAAGCGGGAAGTTGCCCACCGGCGGTTCCCTGCGCGGCGCCACGCACACAGCCCATTGTCTGCGCACGCACCGCGGCCGTGATGTATGCGAGCGGCGGGCCAACTTGGCGGCGCGCTATATCCCTCCGGGAACCACTCGGGCTGCGTGGCCCACTTGCTTGCGCTCCCGGGTACCGTCAGCGCAGCGGCGGTGATCACGGCGGCGAAAGCGCTGCGTGCACGCATGCGCACATGGACGCACACACACGCGGGTTCTTCCACTGGGCGTTATTTGCTGGCAAAATTAGCCCCGGGCCCTCGGCGTACGTCATGCAAGTAAGGAGACACCAGCTACTGTGTTGCGTTTCCCAAGCCCTACAGGAGTCTCCAAGCACTCTACGACTGCACCGTAAACGCACCTCGAGATAAGTTACTACGACGCACAATCTAAATATTTTTCACCTAAAGATATAGTGTGTGAGAGGACAAAATATTCTCAAATGTTCAAATGTGTGTGAAATCTTATGGGACTTAACTCCTAAGGCCATCAGTCCCTAAGATTACTCACTACTTAACCTAAATTATCCTAAGGACAAACACGCACACTCATGCCCGAGGGAGGACTTGAACCTCCACCGGGACCAGCCGCACAGTCCATGACTGCAGCGCCTTAGACCGCTAGGCTAATCCTGCGCGGCAAAATATTCTCATCATAGAAAATTAAGGCTCTATTTCAGCATTTGAGGCAATTTTTAAAAAGTTAAGACTTCACAGGATTCGTCCACCTACGAAAAGCTTTCGACAATGTAAAAGGTAAATGATGTTCGAAATTCTCATGGAAATGATGTAAGCTATATCCACAAGCCATCGTGAAATCCTTGGCTCACGGCACTACGGCACTACTATTAATTGCCTCACACACAGACGGACGACAAAACGACTGTCTACACACATCAGCCAGAACATTATGACCACCGATCTACTATCGATATAAGCCCGTCCAGTGATAGCAGCGACATCTGGCGAGGAATATCTGCTAGTCAGATAGACGCACGGCGCTTGTAGTATCAGCGTATAGAATGGGGAAAGTGCGGGATATATGTCTGACCGAGGGCAAATTGTGATAGCCCAGGGGATCGGCACGAGCATTTCGGATACTGCACGCCTTGTCGGGTGTTCGAGGAATACTGTCGTGAGTGTCTTCAACACGTGGCGAAACCAAGCTGAAACCATTTCCACACGTGGTGCAGTTGGGCGGTCACCCCTCATTGCAAGTGTCCGACGGCGTAGGCTGGGCAGACTGGTAAAACAGGACAGGAGGCGAACTGTGGCCGAAGCAACTTCAGGGCTGAATGCTGGACAAAGTGAGTCTGAACATCTGGACACACAGTGCACCGAACACTCCTAACGTTGCGCGGGATTAGCCGAGCTGTCTATTGTGCTGCAGTCATGGACTGTGCGGCTGGTCCCGGCGGAGGATCGAGTCCTCCCACGGGCATGGGTGTGTGTGTTTGTCCTTAGTAAAATTTAGGTTGAGTAGTGTGTAAGCTTAAGGACTGATGACCTTAGCAGTTAAGTCCCATAAGATTTCACACACATGTGAACATTTGAACTCCTAACGATCGGATTTCCCAGAGCCATGCATGTGCAAATGTTAACACCACGACATCGGCTACTACCACTGAAATGGCCACGTGACCATCGGCACTGTACTTTGGCCCAGTGGCAGAGCGTTGCACGGTATGATGAATCCCGATACCTTCTTCATCATGCCGATGGGAGGACACGGATCTGTCGTCTTCCATGGGAACAGTACTCCAGGACGCAGACAAGCTGGCGGGGGCTCCACTATACTCTGGACAACATTCACGTGGGTATCCAAGGGTTCAGTGGAGCTCGTGCACGGCACCATGAGGCCGAAGGAGTATCGTACTTTAGATTCACACCACGTACACCCCTTCTTGACGATCATGTTTCCCGATGGCAGAGGCATTTTTCAGCACGATAATGCTCCATGTCATAAGGCCAGTGTGCCAGATCTGAACCCAGTGGAACACATCTGGAAAGTAATTGAACGAGGCTTCAGGCATCATCGCCCCCTCCCCGGAATTTGCGGTAATTATGTGGTGCCGACACCCTCCAGCGAACAACCAAAGCGGCATTGCTTGCATGCTACGAAGCGTCGTGGTTTTTATCGGTGCAATAGGTGGACACGCTGGCTATTAGATTGGTGGTCATAATGTTTTGGCTAATCAGTGTATATGGCTTCGTATGAGCACTAATTTCTCGTACCTGATATTCGTGGTCCTCACGCGAAATGTACACTCCTGGAAATGGAAAAAAGAACACATTGACACCGGTGTGTCAGACCCACCATACTTGCTCCGGACACTGCGAGAGGGCTGTACAAGCAATGATCACACGCACGCCACAGCGGACACACCAGGAACCGCGGTGTTGGCCGTCGAATGGCGCTAGCTGCGCAGCATTTGTGCACCGCCGCCGTCAGTGTCAGCCAGTTTGCCGTGGCATACGGAGCTCCATCGCAGTCTTTAACACTGGTAGCATGCCGCGACAGCGTGGACGTGAACCGTATGTGCAGTTGACGGACTTTGAGCGAGGGCGTATAGTGGGCATGCGGGAGGCCGGGTGGACGCACCGCCGAATTGCTCAACACGTGGGGCGTGAGGTCTCCACAGTACATCGATGTTGTCGCCAGTGGTCGACGGAAGGTGCACGTGCCCGTCGACCTGGGACCGGACCGCAGCGACGCACGGATGCACGCCAAGACCATAGGATCCTACGCAGTGCCGTAGGGGACCGCACCGCCACTTCCCAGCAAATTAGGGACACTGTTGCTCCTGGGGTATCGACGAGGACCACTCGCAACCGTCTCCATGAAGCTGGGCTACGGTCCAGCACACCGTTAGGCCGTCTTCCGCTCACGCCCCAACATCGTGCAGCCCGCCTCCAGTGGTGTCGCGACAGGCGTGAATGGAGGGACGAATGGAGACGTGTCGTCTTCAGCGATGAGAGTCGCTTCTGCCTTGGTGCCAATGATGGTCGTATGCGTGTTTGGCGCCGTGCAGGTGAGCGCCACAGTCAGGACTGCATACGACCGAGGCACACAGGGCCAACACCCGGCATCATGGTGGGGGAGCGATCTCCTACACTGGCTGTACACCACTGGTGATCGTCGAGGGGACACTGAATAGTGCACGGTACATCCAAACCGTCATCGAACCCATCGTTCTACCATTCCTAGACCGGCAAGGGAACTTGCTGTTCCAACAGAACAATGCACGTCCGCATGTATCCCGTGCCACCCAACGTGCTCTAGAAGGTGTAAGTCAACTACCCTGGCCAGCAATATCTCCGGATCTGTCCCCCATTGAGCATGTTTGGGACTGGATGAAGCGTCGTCTCACGCGGTCTGCACGTCCAGCACGAACGCTGGTCCAACTGAGGCGCCAGGTGGAAATGGCATGGCAAGCCGTTCCACAGGACTACATCCAGCATCTCTACGATCGTCTCCATGGGAGAATAGCAGCCTGCATTGCTGCGAAAGGTGGATATACACTGTACTAGTGCCGACATTGTGCATGCTCTGTTGCCTGTGTCTATGTGCCTGTGGTTCTGTCAGTGTGATCATGTGATGTATCTGACCCCAGGAATGTGTCAATAAAGTTTCCCCTTCCAGGGACAATGCATTCACGGTGTTCTTTTTTCAATTTCCAGGAGTGTATGTTGGCGGCAGTAAGATAGCTCAGCTGTCAGCTTCAAATGCCGGTTGTCTAAATTTTCTCAATAATGTTCGTCGAAAAAAGTTCACCTTACCTTTAGTTATTTCCATTTGAGTTACCTATGCATCCCCATAATACTTGCTTGTTGTTCGAACCTATCGGTGACAAATGTTGCAGGCTGCCTCTGAATTGCATCAATGTCTTCCTTCAACTCGACCTGCTGAGGATCCCAAACACTCAAACACTATTCAAAAATAGCACGCCCCAACGTCCTGTACCTAGTCTCCTTTACACATGAACGGCTCTTTTCTAAAATATTCAGAACAGACTGAAGTCGACCATTCGCCTTCCCTACCACAATCCTCACATGCTCGTCCTATTTCATGTCGCTTTGCAATGTTACTCCAAGTTATTAAAACGATGTGAATGTCTAAAGCAGGACACAACTAATGCTGTATCAGATCATTATGAGTTTGTTTTTCCTACCCATCCGCATTAACATACATTTTTCTACATTTAGAGCTACCCGCCACTCATCGATCATAACTAGAAATTTTACCTAAGTCCTAAGTCATCTTGTATCCTCCTGCAGTCACTCAACCTCAACATCTTACCGTACACCACAGCATCATGATCAAACAACTGCAGATTTCTGCCCACCCTGTTCGCAGATGATTTGTGTGTACAGAAATTAATAGCGATCCTATCACACTTCCCTGGGACACTCCTGGCGATACTCTTATCTCTTATGAACACTTGCTGTCGAAGACAACATACAAGATTTTATTACTTAAGAAGTCTTCGAGCCTCTCACATATCTGCCAACATATTCCGCATGCTTGTACCTTCGTTAAGAGATTGTAACGGGGTACCGTGTGCCGCGCGGGATTAGCCGATCGGACAAGGGCGCTGCACTCATAGACTGTTCGGATGGTCCCTGAGGAGGTTCGAGTCCTCCCGCGGGCATTGGTGTGTGTGTTTGTCTTAAGGATAATTTAGGTTAAGTAGTGTGTAAAGTTAGGGACTGATGACCTTAGCAGTTAAGTCCCATAAGATTTCACACACATTTGACCATTTTTTTGGGGTGCCGTGTCAAATGCTTTAGACAAAAGATGGGTAATATGGAATATCTACAGAAAAGAAGAGGGAACAATAAGAATTCAAAACCTACAACGAAGTGCTCGGATTAGAAAAGGTATAAGCCCCTGGAGCTCAGTCCATACACTGAAAAAGCATGTAATGTGACGAATGTGGACAAATTATGAGCAAGATATTGGAAACATATTAGGAATTAAATTGTGTATGACCAGACACTGCGATAAGCGATCTAAACTTCTCGTAATACCCCACTGAAATTTAAACGTTTTAACTTTCCCAGTCTTGGTTCAAATGGTTCAAATGGCTCTGAGCACCATGGGACTTAACATCTATGGTCATCAGTCCCCTAGAACTTAGAACTACTTAAACCTAACTAACCTAAGGACATCACACAACACCCAGTCATCACGAGGCAGAGGAAATCCCTAACCCCGCCGGGAATCGAACCCGGGAACCCGGGCGTGGGAAGCGAGAACGCTACCGCACGACCACGAGGTGCGGACTCCCAGTCTTGATCGTGTGGCTGAATAGCATGACCGTTCCTCCATATTAAATGTGATTTATTTGAAAAGACAGTTACATGGAGATAATGAGTCGCTATGTACGATTGCCTGTTTTTCCCCAAACCTATCACTCAGATGGCGTATTTATCAAGTAGAAAAAAGTTGCTAATTTTCCATCGTCATTTTGAAACTAAATGAAACAAATTAATTAAAGCAGGGCCTCTTCAGGTCTTGGCGTCTACTCCACAATACTTTACCACAGTATCTACATGTATATGGGCACTCACCCGAAGTGTTTTGTGAGTGAATAGCAACACTATTGGTCACGGGTTAATGGTTCCTTTAGCTATCATATTTACAGCTACCGGATTTAGATCTTGTTCGCTAGTATGCTAACAATGCGGGATCACGAAATAAAATAATTTCAATACATCTTACCTAGTCCCTACCAGCCAAACAATAAGTTCTCTTTCGATCTTACGGCTTACGTGTTAGAACAAGACGTAAGCGTCACGGAGATGTTTCGGGAACTCAGATGCGAATCCCTGGAGGGAAGGCGGTGCTATTTTCGAGAAACACTATTGAGAAGACTTGGACAACCGGCGCTTGAAACTGATTGCAGAACGATTCTACTGCCTCCAAAATACATCGCGCATAGGGACCAGGTAGATAAGATTCGAGAAATTAGGCCTCATATGGCGGCAAATTCCGCTCGCTCTATTTGCGAGTGGAACAGGAAAGGAAATGACTCTACAGTCATTTCCTTTCTTGTTCCACTCGCAAATAGAGCGAGCGGAAAAGAAGGTACCCTCCACCACGCACCGTACGGTGGCTTGCGGAGTATCTGTGTAGATGTAGATGTACTATATATCACAGTGACCAATAAATTGAAATGTCTCTCTCTAAGAGTGTGCTCGCAACAGGATATTAGCTTTGTAAACCGGAACGGAATCGGAATAACTACCAATCATACTTGTGATAAAACCGCTTAATACGCCCGAGCAGCTCCTCAGAGCTGCACAGGATTTAACGCAAATTCGCTCCCTGTATAATGAACTCAGTCACACAAGTTACCCAATGGAACCGCGGTAAAACTTCACCATGGTCCCTCTTTATGGTGACTGAACCACAAATACCACCAGTAATTCACCTCTCATGTTAAACTTCTGGAAACAATTGGGTACAGAGAAAGATGTATGAGAGGCGTTCAATTAGTAATGCAACATGTTTTTTTTTTTTTAAAGCAGGTTGGTGTTATTCAAGATTCCAGTACACCATATTATTCCCCACTCTTTTGGCTACAAAACGTTATTCGACATAAGCTCCGTTCAATGCGACAGCCTTGCGCCACCTCATTGTAAGTCTGTGTACTACCACAATACTGGTCGATATCAGAGCCAAGGATTTGCTGCATCAGTAACCTACACGTATTGACGATGGAACACACAAATTGCGTCGCAATTCAACCCATCAGTCTCCAACCGACTTCTCTCCAAGGGTCTAACGCAGCCACGGTCACCGGATGGACGTTCTCCTGGGAGTCAAGTTTCTTGTTTCCGACGAAAAACTGACATTTAACTGCAACCCTCGCACCCTCGTAATGAGGATGGAACACACAAATTGCGTCGCGATTCAATACATCAGCCTCCAGCTGACTTCTTTCCAAGCGACTAACGCAGCCACGGACACCGGATGGACGTTCTCCTGGGAGTCAAGTATCTGATTTCCGACGTAAAACTGACAGTTAATTGTAACACTCCAACGTACTCATCCATGCACTACTCCTAGCGGAGTGCGTCCTTCATAAAACCAAACAGATGAAGTACGAAGGTGCAAGATGCGGTCTACAGGGTGATTTAAGATGAACAGTTCAATGAAGTTGTGTGAACTCCTCTCGGGTGTGCAAACTTGTGAGAGGCCTCTCGTCGAGAAGGAGATGTTCGTTTGCAGTGTTGTGGCGACGAACACGCGTAAGCAGTTTCTTCAGTTTCCTGAGGGTATTTTTTTTTTATTGCCAAATTACAGACCTGTTACCTGATGTTTAAAACAGGTCGTACATCTTACAGTTTTCGTTTTTCATCTTTTTATAGTTTTCTTTCCTTTTGTTTTATCTACAACATTTACAAAGAATGATACTTTTCAAAATAACAATAATTCAAGGTTGAGGGTAGCACAACACACTTCCTACTTGATCTTTTCACCATGGGGGAGGGCATCGAACAGAAAAACCCCGTCAGAGTCCCAAGAAGGCCGTCGCCATGTTTTTACCGGGCGAGTGTGCGGCTTTGAATTTCTTCTTCGTAGATTGCCGCTTTGTTTCCGGTTCGAAGTAACGAACGCATGTTTCGTCGCCTGTGAGGATGTTTGACAAAAAATTGTCGCTATCAGCCTCGTAACGCGGAAGCAATATCGCACAGATTGTCCTTCGTTGCTCTTTATGACCATCCGTTAGGTGGCGAGGTGCTCAGCGGGCACACACCTTTGAGTAACACAACTGGTGAACGAGTGTGTCAGCGATACCAACAGAGACGTCCAGTTGTGGAGCAGGGCATTTGATTATGATCCGTCGACCATCTCGAATGAGAGTGTCCGCACCTTCCAACACGGCAGGAGTCACAGCTGTGTGCGGTCGGCCGGCACGCGAGAGACCGCACAGGTTTACGCGATGTTGTTGCAATGAGAGGCACGTCGCGCAACGAGTCACCATGCTTTTGTAAACTGCCGGGTCTTCGCACACATTCTGCAAGCACCTATTAAAATCTGTGATACTCAGGTTTTACTCCGAAAGAAAATCAATGAAGTCTGTGCTTGGAACCCACCTCCGTTGTAGGCGCCATTTGGAGGGGGTACGTATTGTTTATCGGAACTTCAGAAGGTTATAAAGACTGAAGCGGGAATATTCCAATATATTCCACAACAAATTTCGCAGTTTTAAAGAGAAATTTTTCGAGGAAAAAATGTGTTTCATCACTTACTGAACGCCCCTCGTACTTTCGGAACCTCTCGACACGTCTCTGTCCGGAACTGCACTGCCATAACAATTACATAAAACCATATTGGAACCGTTATCACGAATAAATGAATGGCGTTGGACCACTTTTAAGAATGCGCAGATTATTAGATTTAGCTGATGCGATGTCTAATAGCGGCCCTCTAAAGTTGCCTGCGCTGAATCTTTGCCGCTCGTAAAGTGTTTATGTAAGCATCTCTGATTCCACCACACACGCACACGGGGCAGCTTCTCGCTTCGTCCAGAATCTTTTTTTTCTGCCTCTAAAACAACATAAAGGGTATAAAAAAACGTATGGCACAAATTGCAGGACACATTCCTCACACGCAGACGAAGAACTTACGTTTTATCAATATGGGTTTGAAAACGCTTTGTTTCCGTGTTACAACTCATTTTATCCAACGAGTTTCAACGAGATCAGACTGTAAATTTTCGCAGTCGACATGTGTGGGCAGACATCTATCAAATGGTTCATATAGCTCTGAGCACTATGGGACTTAACGTCTCATCAGTCCCCTAGAACTTGCCCGCGAAAGGCAAAGGTCCCGAGTTCGAGTCTCGGTCGGGCACACAGTTTTAATCTGCCAGGAAGTCTCATATCAGCGAACACTCAGCTGCAGAGTGAAAATCTCATTCTGGAAACATCCCACAGGCTGTGGCTAAGCCATGTCTCCGCAGTATCCTTTCTTTCAGGAATGCTAGTTCTGCAAGGTTCGCAGGAGAGCTTCTGTAAAGTTTGGAAGGTAGGAGACGAGGTACTGGCAGAAGTAAAGCTGTGAGTACCGGGCGTGAGTCGTGCCTCGGTAGCTCAGTTGGTAGAGCACTTGCCCGCGAAAGGCAAAGGTCCCGAGTTCGAGTCTCGGTCGGGCACACGGTTTTAATCTGCCAGGAAGTTTCATATCAGCGCACACTCCGCTGCAGAGTGAAAATCTCATTCTGGAAACATCCCACAGGCTGTGGCTAAGCCATGTCTCCGCAGTATCCTTTCTTTCAGGAGTGCTAGTTCTGCAAGGTTCGCAGGAGAGCTTCTGTAAAGTTTGGAAGGTAGGAGACGAAGTACTGGCAGAAGTAAAGCTGTGAGTACCGGGCGTGAGTCGTGCTTCGGTAGCTCAATTGGTCAGTCGGCTCTCAGCCGTGGCAGCGTGCGGACGGCCCCGCGCGCCGGCCAGTGCTCCGCTGCAGGCATTGTTTACATCTGCGTCGTAGCTTTCAGGCTTGCGTCCGTCCACCGTGAACAACATGTCGAGCGCTTACCGCCGTGCGACCCTTAAAGTTTCCTTCCCAGCTGAACATGCGCGACCTCGTGCACATGAAGTTGAAACGTTCATACGTGAAGAAGTTCGTTTAGATCCTAACCACGTTATCGGAATCCATTTTTCGATCACGAGTAGTGTCGTTCATATTAAAATGACAAACACCGAGGTGTGTGAAGATGTTATTCGCCGACATGCCAATGGACTTAAGTTCAAATACTCTGATGGTCACGTCGGAGCCGTAACACTTGAACTCGCAGAGTACGGTCAACGCACGATTAGGGTGTTTGAACTACCTTTTGAAGTGCCGAAGGACGAAGTTGTCTCTGCGTTACAACCATACGGTAACGTCATCGGTTACGTAGAGGAAAAATGGCAAACCTTCACGACCTACCATGTCCTTAATGGTGTGCGTCAGGTCAAAATTGAACTGAAAAAACATATTCCATCATACCTGACCATTGGCGGGGTGCGAGCCATTGTCATGTACGACGGCCAACCCCGAACATGTGCGGGTTGTGGACAAGAAGGCCACGTCAGATCCGCCTGCATGCGACGCCGCCTGATCCAGACGCCGGTCGGCGAGGAAGCGTCCCCAGCGGTGATGACTCAGATCCCTGTCACATACGCCAAGGTTGCCCAGGAAGGTAGCACGTCTACACAGAGTCTTCCTGCTCCGTTGACGTCGTCTGATCAGGTAGATGCAACCGCTCCTGAGATTCCTTCTGAGGTGCCCCAGACGCCAGATCCTAACCTGCCGAATCATCGCAGCACTGTGACTGAAAATGCTACTGAGATGGACGTTGATCCGGGAGTGGTACCTACTTCTGCTTTCCTTCAGACTGGTCCGGAGTCAGACGAAAGCCACCCGCAATCGGACTCTGAACGACTTGTTCGAAAACAAGGGTCGACACGAAAGAGGAAGAAACGTAGCCGTACACCCCCTGATGAATCCATTCTTCGGATGGATACCGGGGATGCAGACCCGAAGATGGACGACAAACCGATCTTTGATGACCGAAAGGCTGATGCGAAAGACCCGCCACAGGCGACCACTGGCAACGAACACCCCTCCTTACTGACGCCGTCGCCCCCACAGGTCGACGTTGAAGAGAGCCTATCCGATGAGACGAAAACTACGTCTCCTCTCCACGTGGATGACGTGCACAGCCGATACCCTACCGCAGCATCAGTCTCCTGGGCGGACGACGTGGAGATCGAAGGGACTGGGGCGGATGCTGCTGATGATGGGGCACCCCCATCGGTTGCGCCCGCGCCCGCAAACTCTCCACAATAGCAGCCTCTTCAGCGGACCGGCAAGATCGACGACCTCTCGCTCCTGAAGAAGAAGTCCCGCCTGTGCCTGTGGGACTCCAACACCAGCATTATCGTGTCGCAACGATTAACCTCGCGACCATTCGTGCGCCCCACAAACTAGCGCTGCTCCGCGATATGATTTATGATGCGGACATAGATATTGCGCTTTTTCAGGAAGTGCATGTCGCCGATTTTTCACCATCACATGGCTTCACGGTGCATCTTTCTCCCGCTTCGGACACCGGTAGTGGTGTTGCCATCATCTTACGCGAAGGTCTTCCTGCCGAAGATGTCCTATACCTCCCCAGCGGCAGAGGTATGGCCCTTACTCTCTTTGGTGTACGCATCATCAATATTTATGCGCCGTCGGGCTCCAGCTACTGTCGTGAACGCAATGCCTTCTTCGCGAATGAAGTCACACCCCTTTTTATGGGACCACACGATGACTGGATCATGGGTGGAGACTTCAACTGCACCCAGCGACCTCAGGATCAATTGCCGCGTCACTCACCATGCGCAGCTCTGGAAACAGTCGTCACGCGGCTACAATTTGTCGATACGTGGAGACATGTTCACGGTGATCTTTTGGGCTTTACGTACCACACTGCGCACTCCTCTAGCCGACTGGATCGCATCTACATCTCGCGATCCCTGATTCAACACACTCGACAGGCTGAAATCTGGCCTGTTGCTTTCTCAGACCATGAGGCTTACTTCTGTGATGTTGTTCTCACAAGACAGGCAGTATGGCACGGACGTGGTTTATGGAAACTGAACACGGCACTTCTTAATTCACCTGACTGTCGACTTCTAATAGAAGACACTTGGATCACATGTAATAGACGCCGACCCATGTATCCGTCTACCATATCCTGGTGGATCGAGTGTGCAAAACCTGCTCTTCGAAAAACTTTAATCCGGTATGGCAAAGATGTTGTCGCCTGGAGGAAGAGCACTATGGACTTTTACTACAGGATCCTACGAGAATGCTCCACGATGCCAGCCTCCCCTGAGCGCCATACAAGGATGAACCAAGCTAAGGCCCAAATCTCCAATCTCATGCGACGGCATTTGGAAGGGGCGATAGTACGATCTCGTACTGCTGATCGCATGCCTCATGAACATCCGTCGATGTACCATATCATCCAAGAACGACAAAATCGACGCCGAAAATTGATTCACGTCCTAACGGATCAAGAAGGGCGTCGCTACGTAACCCAATCTGCCATAGGGAATGTGCTTCACGCCCACTACCGGCAGCTCTACGCCGCAGTTCCACAATCCCCAGAGTTGATCGAGGAAGTCTCACAGCTCAACTTCGGTGGTATCCCAGGAGATGCGGCGATTGACTTGATGTCGGAGGTGACTGATGAGGAAGTCCGCGATGCGATCCGGGCAGGAACCATCAATCGCTCCCCGGGCCCCGACGGTCTTCCCCTCGAATTTTATCGCACCTTCCGTGATTTGTTAGAGTCCACCTTCACCTCCATCTGTCGGGAACTGATGTCTCCGGAAGTACCTGTGCCGGACGCTTTCATGGAAGGAATTATTATTCCTGTACATAAACCGCACGGTGGCAACAATATCAGTGATTATCGGCCCCTCACCCTCCTTAACAGTGATATGAAAATCTTCACTCGCCTTTTGGCAGCACGACTTAAAAACGTTGCCCGCTATGTTGTGTCGCCAGACCAAGCATCTTTGGGAGGCGACAACAATATTCGCACGGCTTTATGCCGCTACAGGGATATGATCGCCGTTACCCAGGCACAACGCCTCTCTGGGGCACTTGCGTCTTTGGACTTCAGTCAAGCTTTTGATAGGGTTGACCATTCGTTCCTTACGGCCGTTCTCCACCATATGGGTTTCCCGGTCGCCGTTATCACGGTAGTGATGCGCCTTCTGCGGGGTGCCTCATCCAGGATTCTGTACAATGGCAGACTCACTCCACCGATAATAATAGGTCGATCCGTACGTCAAGGTTGCCCTCTATCAGCAATTTTGTACGCCTTTTCCTTGGAATCCTTGCTATGTGGACTAAGACAACGTTTGGTAGGGTTGTCCATAGATCGCTACCGATTCTGTTGCACGGCCTATGCTGACGATGTCGTCATCTGTTTACGTAATGCCGACGAAGTTCGAGCTGTTTTGACGTGGGTAGCGACTTATGGTGAGGCGTCGGGTAGCTCTTTAAACGTACGTAAGTCACAAGTTATGTTCATTGGCACGGGACTTCCCGTGGAGTGCGTTACACCTCTCACCACCGTTGATACCATTCGTTGTTTGGGAATAGATTTTTCATCTGATCTCCGGCGTTCAGCCATCATCAACTGCCGACGCCTCCTTTTAATGATCAGAGCAGGTCTTATGGACCATCGCCTTCGATCCCTAGATATTCTCCAACGAGCTCGATATGTCAATACATATATCGCATCCCGAGTTCCCCATGTAGCGCAAGTTCTACCTTTCCCGCTTACTGTGGCACGTCGCATGTTGGCAGCGATGGCATCTTTCGTCAGCTCTGGGATGTTGTTCCAAATTAGCTATGCGACCCTTACTCTTCCCCGTGAACGAGGTGGGATAGGTCTGTTTCACGTGCCGGATAGAGCTCGCGCCCTATTTGTCAGCTCCCAGATGGCGGTATGGACACGTTGCCCAACGAGCCTCACTGGTCTCCTCCTGTCGGCATACTCGCCGGTCTCACTGTCAGCCCCAGTGATCATCTCGGATGTTCCGGCCCAGTTCCATTATATGCGGTACTTCTTTCTGGAACTCAGTTATCTACGCCTCACCTTACCAAGACAGCTTTTGCTCAAGACAAAGGCAGTATACAATGTCCTCCAATTAGGTCGTCCACCTAACCCGATTGAACAAAAGTTCCCCCAGGTTGACTGGCGTCATGTATGGCGCGCGGTGTTCGCCTGTTACCTTGACACGAATGTTCAATCTGTCTGGTACATAACTGTCAATGGTAAGCAAATCAACCAATTTCGCCTTCATCGTATCCACCTCGCCCAATCACCTCTATGCTCCACGTGTGGAGTGCCAGACAATGATGAACATCGGTTTGTTTGCGGACCGGCGGCGGAGGTTTGGCACTTGGTTCGACGTATTGTGGCTTTTCTAACGCGGGACATTCCGGATCGGATTACTCCCCTTTCATTATTATTTCCGGAACGTGACTATTTTCCTCGGACAAAGACCAATGCTGTGAATTGGATTCGCGGACATGCCATTCACTACTTATTTGGACAAACTGTAGACTCTGCACTCGATTTTTGGACATACCTCAATGACCGTCATTATGTCGTTGTCCGTCACCCAAAATACAGACAATTTTTCTCTAACTTCCTTGGGAGTGCTTTCCACGAGCCGCCTCGCAGCTGGAATGTGTTAAGCCAAGAGAGAAGAAGGTTTCCTGTTTGAACCAATGAACATTTCTGAACAATTGAACGGAACACATCAATTTCGAGAAGACGTGACTCAACATATTACCAGCGGGGCGCAGAAGGCCTCTGATCAATTACACAAAACAAAATAAAAAAAAATAAAAAAATAAATAAATAAATAAATATAAAACAAAAAAAAATAAAATTCAGAAAAAGGAAGATTATGTTTTGTTTTTCAGGATAGCCCTAACCTTGATTTCCCATATTTCCCCTGGTATATAGGCAGCTCTCTGGGGTAGGTTTAGTCAGGAGCCAACGCCTGAAGTGGCCTAGATTTTTTTTTTTGTTATAGGATGAAAAGTGGCGGTGGCGCTTGTTTTTTTTTTTAAATAAAAAAGAAATAAAAAATAAAAATAAAACAAAAATAAAATAAAAAAAAGGGGTAGCGTCTAAAACTTACTATAAAAAAAAAAAAAATATTGGTAGAGCACTTGCCCGCGAATGGCAAAGGTCCCGAGTTCGAGTCTCGGTCGGGCACACAGTTTTAATCTGCCAGGAAGTTTCATATCAGCGCACACTCCGCTGCAGAGTGAAAATATCATTTTGGATACTTAAACCTAACTAACCTAAGGACATCACACACATTCATGCCTGAGGCAGGATTCGAACCTGCGACCGTAGCGGTGGCGCGATTCCGGACTGAAGCGCCTAAAACCGCTTGGCCACCGCGGCCGGCGCAGACATCAATCCTCACGCAACTGTTGAAGCAAGACACCAACCAACAAAGATATTCTGTCTATGTTACAGAAGTGTTGTACAGCATATGCTGGATGTTGACAAAGTTTCGTTCTGACAGTCTATATACATGCATATTGTGGAAAAGTGTGTGATGTCGTACCAACTGGCCATCACAATGGAAGCAGACAGATGAACACTAACAACAAAAGCCACCCGCACCGTCGCAAGTCAGACACAGAATTATGCTTGAAATAGCTGTGTAACTTCTGGAAAGCGTATGAATATGAGCCTGAAAAGGTTCGAAAACCGGTTCATGAAATGAATGCATAACTATTTCAAAAAAGTGACGTTGCAGTTTTATGTATTTACATAGAATAAACAGTCACTGGTTCTAAAACATCCATCATGGATAAGCCTAATAAAATCTTTGGCCCGGCGCACGGACTGACTTTATATTGAGCAATTTATTATATCGAGTGTGGAATTAACTGGAGGAATATGTTTGATCCTGTAGTACAAAAGCCAAGAAATCAAACGGAGCCCTTCGGTTATCGTTCAGTTGTATAAACTGAAGTACTGAACCATCATTAAATTCTTTGACTTGGACGATTTATTACGAGTGGAATTTTAGGCAAATAGTGACGGCTTCATCTACATCTGTATCTGTACGCAAAGAATCTTAGGCTATGTGGCAGAGGACGTTGTGGGTTGCATAATCGCTTCTCCTCCTTTCTGTAATATTACAAAAATAAATTAATTAATTAACTAAATTAATTTCACCAGAACATTATGATGTGCTTACATAACTGAAGAACTGATTGTTAGAACACCCACCCCTTTGATCAGTTTCAGCAACCACTGACTTTCACCTCTTCCAACACATAAAACAGTTTGTAAGTTGGAAATACATTGAATTCATTGAAGGACTGAAGGCATCCTTAAATGTATATTTAGCAGGTTTACCAGATTGTCTTCCCGGTAATGGAAGCACCGAATCTGCTCATTGGGGGCCGGCCGTTGTGACCGAGCGGTTCTAGGCGCTTCAGTCTGGAACCGCGCGACCGCTACGGTCGCAGGTTCGAATCCTGCCCCAGCCATGGATGTGTGTGATGTCCTTAGGTTAGTTAGGTTTAAGTAGTTCTAAGTTCTAGGGGACTGATGACCTCAGATGTTAAGTCCCATAGTGCTCAGAGCCATTTGATTTTGCTCACTGGGGAAAGACTGGACAAACTCCATTGACGTAAAGGGTATACGATAGAGAAATACGCTTTATTTACCAAAGAAACCCGTTCTTTCCTTACCAAGACAAGAAAAATCCGCTTGGCTTGGTGTCTTGCGGCGTTCACTTTCGTGTCCCGGCCTCACGTGTAAACTTGGTAAGTAACTGCCGCGGACCACGTAGTCTACAGAAACCGCGATCGATGGCAAGTCGACGGCCGAAAACGCTGCAGAGAACGGACATTACAACCACAAGTAACGCGAGCGTAAATTCATGCCGATGAGCAAAGCCATAATCGTCCTGAAAAACAAGACACGCAATCATGGCACCAAAATCTGTGTCCGGACTGGCTACTGATTTCCTTTAGGGTACCAACGGTTGTCTTCACGTGACGCGTTTGCCACGACCTTTGGAGTAGTCGCCACTTAATGCTGACCCGCCTGCTGCACAGATATTATCGCCGCCACCAGCTCCGTTGGTTTCCCTGGATAGGCGAGCGCATTAAAGCGCCCTCTTCCGTGTCACGGGGAGATGCGCTGGTTCTGAATCGAATCCATGCTATGGATTCACGACGAGGGCCGACAGTGTGCCAGCCAGCCTGGAGGTCGTTTCTCGCGTCCGACTGAGTAGATGCCGGTCTGGTTCCCTCGTACTGCCTCGAACATACGCTGCGCAGGCATTTAGGAGACTCTGCCACACGAACATCAGTTAACTCTTGATGTCTGGGAGACGAAGTGGTGGGAGAACATTCGACCATCCACTATCAGCAACACTGTCAAATACGAGAATAACATGGCGACTCCATAGAGGCACAGATAAAGTAGGATTCCATGCTGCTGGAACAGCGAGACATTATCTTTTATGCCAAATCACATAATGATACTACATTCTGTTTTCTATGTATAGCAACTGCTTTGGGATAGAGTACTATCTTTCTACCCCGTATAGTCGATACAGCAGACATGCGAGATATCCTCGCACTTCAATTACAGAAGGATGTATTAACTCATATTGCAAAGAACGTTACATAGGTGTTATGGTTGCAAAACAATGACGCAATTATTTAAATATGAATGGAAAAACTTGTAAAGACCAGCCTCTGGGAATCTGCTTGGGTTCTGCGGAAATGTAGAAGAACACGAAGCCATACTGACCCTATGACTGGTTAAATAAAGGCAAATAAACATTTATAGCATTTGTTCACTAAGAGAAAGCTTTAGGCAACGTTGACTGGAATACAGTGTTTCAATTTCCGAAGATAACAGAGATTATCTACAACTTGTTCAGAAACCAGACTAATTGTATGAGTCGATGGAAATGCAAGGGAAGCAGTGGTTGAGAAAGGAGTGAGAGAGGGTTGTCTCCTATACCCAATGTTATTCAGTTTGCACACTGAACAAGCACTAAAGAAAACCAAGGAAAAATTTAGAAAGAGAGCAATATTCGGGAAGAAGAATTAAAAACTTTGAATTTTGCAGAGGAAATTGTAATTCTATGCGATTTTGAGAGAGACAAATGTGGACTTGTAACAGCAGTTGAACGGAACGGGCACTGTCTCGAAAAGAGTTTATAAAATGAATACCAAAGAAAGTAAAACATGGGCAACGGAGTCTAGTCGAATTAAACCAGGCGATATGAGACAATTTCAATAAGAAATGACAGACTAAATGTAGTCGATGAGTTTTGTGGTTTGGGCAGAAAATGATAGATGACGTCCGAAATAGGGAGGGTGTTAAATACAGACTGGCAACAGCTAGAAAATCTTTCCTTAAAATAATAAATTTGTTAACCATGTAAATAAATTTAGGAATTAGGATTTCTTTTCTGAAGACAGTCTTCACTCCTTCCAAACTATATAAGCGTAGACAAAATGTGGATTCTATTAAAAGAAACAATCGACGGAAATTGAGAGATCATACCAGCTAATGAGAGACGAAACGTATACCTCTCTGGTACACAAAACACGCCAGAACACTGTCGTAGAAACAATGAGAAATGAATTCCAAATTTAAAGGAATACAAAACTTCCTAGATTGTCCATAGTTCACAGAAGCTCGAAATTTAGGGTGTACTTCAGTGCGAGATGTTCTTAATATCAAATTAAAGACATAAAGTCTGAAAATGAGACCGTAATCATATTTTGGCAATTTATTTTACGGGTCTGTCTTGATCACACAAACTTTTACAGTTCACTATTACGTGTTTCGGCTACTGCCATCTTGAAATCAGCTACAAACAAAAACGGTGTGTAACCAATTAAGTTCAGTTTGCTGGCGCTAAATCTATAAAAGGCCTGGTGCTACATAAAAATGATATAAAATGTTTACATGATTAACAGCCATGTATACCAGCGGTTCATACCATAAAATATTCTGATGTAGTGTCAACGTCAAACTAAACATATAGGTACATAGTAAGTACTGGTGATGATGAGAATGCATCTGATATTTACACAGAGAAACTGAGGCCAGCAGAGGGCACTGTAGTTAGGGTACATGATTAAGCAATATCGCAAATGTTATGGTTAAAATGCGGCATGCGTTATAACTAATTAAAATTACTTCAAATGACAAAACGAACGTCCTAGTATTTGCACTTTTTATGTAGATTTTAAGTATAGATCTAATTCGACGTATAGTATGTCTGTACATGTTTTATTGTAGATGCTCGTGTTGCCATGTGAAGTAAGTTTAATTGATGACTACGCATACCGCATTTTAACCATTACATTTGCGATACTGGCTGATCATGTACCCTGGCTATAGTGCCCCCTGCTGGCCTCGGTTACTGTGTATAAGTACCAGACGAATTCAGATCATCACCAGCACTTACTATGTACCTACATGTTTAGTTTGACGTTGATACTACATCAGAATATCTTATGGTATGAACCGCTGGTATACATGGCTGTTAATAATGTAGACACTTTATATAATTTGTATGTAGCACCAGGCCTTTTATAGTTTTAGCGTCAGCAAACTGAACTTAGTTCGTTACTTACCGTTTTTGTTTGCAACAAATCTGAAGACGGCAGTAGCTGAAACCAGTAATAGTGAAGTGTAAAAGTTTGTGTGCCCAAGACGGACGTGTAAAATAAAATGTCCTTAATAGTTTCTACAACAGAACTCTGTCTCTAAAACTGACAGAAAAAAAAGAGAATCTAGTCGTAGTACGCCAGCAGCAACACACAATCGGTATCTTCAATGCACGATAGCAGTGGTAATGCTACTGAAGCAGAGTTACTGAACATGGCTTTCCGAAATTCCTTCACCAATGAAGTCAAAGTAAATATTCCAGAATTCGAAGGAAGAACAGCTGACAGCATAACTTCGAAGTAGATATCCTCGGCGTAGCTTAATAAAGACAAGTCTTCCAGTCCAGGCTGCATACTGGATGGGTTCCTCGCGTTGTGTGCTATACGAGATAATAGCATACATCTGCCTGCTTGAACAAAGACCTGTACCTAAAGACTGGTAAGTTGCATAGGTTACAACAATACTTAAGAAAGGAAACATGAGTAATCCGCTGAATTACAGGCCCATATCACTAACATTTATTTGAAGTGGGGTTTTGAAACATATACCGTGTTCGAACACTCTGAATTATCCAGAAGAAACGATCTGTTGACGAAAAGTCAGCACGTTTTCGGAACACAACGTTCTTTTGAAGCGGAACTAGTTGTTTATTTACGCGAATTAATGGTTGCTATCGATAGGGATCTCAGATCGATACATATTTCTAGGTTTCCAGAAGGCACCTTTTCTCACAAGCGACCGCAAATCAAACTGCGTGTCTGTGAGTATCGTCTCAGTTGTACGACTGGCTTCGTGAGTTTGTCAGAAAAATCATAGTTCATGGTGAATGATAGACACTCACTGATTAAAACACAGATGATATCTGACGTTCCCCCAGTAGGTATTATGGGCCCTATACTGTTCTTGTCCACAGCTCGTGGCCTCGCGGTCGCGTTCTCGCTTCTCGAGCACGGGGTCCCGGGTTTGATTCCTGGCAGGGTCAGGGATTTTCACCTGCCTCGAGATGACTGGGTGTTTGTGTTATCCTCATCATTTCATCCTCATTCATGAAAGTAGCGATATTTGACTGAGCAAAGGTTGGGAATTTGTACGGACGCTAACAACCTCCCAGTTGAGCGCCCCACAAACCAAACATCATTATCTACTGTTCTTAATCTGTATAAACAATTTAGGAGACAATCTGAACAGCTATCTTAAATTTTTTACAGATAATGTTACCATTTAACTTCTAATACAGACGGCAGAAGATCGAAATCAATTGCAAAATGATTTGGACAAGATATTTGAATGACGCGAAAAGTGGCAATTGAAAATTTCGGTCGGTGGATGACGAAGATACTCTGAATGCGGTTGGATGAACCCTCTGAGTAACACGTGAGTGCGAATTACACAATAGTCGTGTAGACGTGCAGGTTCATGTGTTTGTACGCTGTGTAGCGTTGAAAAATATGCGACTCGTGACGATAAGCAGTTCAAACAACTGAAAGTTAGGTAGCTAATTTCATGTTCCAGGGAATATCTGCACTATAAATCGTAATGATGTGAAAAGAGTTATTTTGCATCACATGACGAATTAATTTGTGAATAATGCTAAATTATTTTATTAAATATGCAGATTTTAGTTAATAATTACTGCCCAGCATCTTCCACATATTACAACAGCAGAAATTCTACTACGGAGTAGAAAGAGATGCTGACTAGAAATTTTTTGTTTTCTTTTCAAAATTTTATCCTTCCGTCTTTACGGCATATTAAATATCACTGGATAAGTTGTAAAAAATTTAGTTGTAGCGTTGTGTTCCCTCTTTTGTCCTTAATACACTCCTGGAAATTGAAATAAGAACACCGTGAATTCATTGTCCCAGGAAGGGGAAACTTTATTGACACATTCCTGGGGTCAGATACATCACATGATCACACTGACAGAACCACAGGCACATAGACACAGGCAACAGAGCATGCACAATGTCGGCACTAGTACAGTGTATATCCACCTTTCGCAGCAATGCAGGCTGCTATTCTCCCATGGAGACGATCGTAGAGATGCTGGATGTAGTCCTGTGGAGCGGCTTGCCATGCCATTTCCACCTGGCGCCTCAGTTGGACCAGCGTTCGTGCTGGACGTGCAGACCGCGTGAGACGACGCTTCATCCAGTCCCAAACATGCTCAATGGGGAAGAGATCCAGAGATCTTGCTGGCCAGGGTAGTTGACTTACACCTTCTAGAGCACGTTGGGTGGCACGGGATACATGCGGACGTGCATTGTCCTGTTGGAACAGCAAGTTCCCTTGCCGGTCTAGGAATGGTAGAACGATGGGTTCGATGACGGTTTGGATGTACCGTGCACTATTCAGTGTCCCCTCGACGATCACCAGTGGTGTACGGCCAGTGTAGGAGATCGCTCCCCACACCATGATGCCGGGTGTTGGCCCTGTGTGCCTCGGTCGTATGCAGTCCTGATTGTGGCGCTCACCTGCACGGCGCCAAACACGCATACGACCATCATTGGCACCAAGGCAGAAGCGACTCTCATCGCTGAAGACGACACGTCTCCATTCGTCCCTCCATTCAGGCCTGTCGCGACACCACTGGAGGCGGGCTGCACGATGTTGGGGCGTGAGCGGAAGACGGTTGCGAATGGTCCTCGCCGATACCCCAGGAGCAACAGTGTCCCTAATTTGCAGGGAAGTGGCGGTGCGGTCCCCTACGGCACTGCATAGGATCCTACGGTCTTGGCGTGCATCCGTGCGTCGCTGCGGTCCGGTCCCAGGTCGACGGGCACGTGCACCTTCCGCCGACCACTGGCGACAACATCGATGTACTGTGGAGACCTCACGCCCCACGTGTTGAGCAATTCGGCGGTACGTCCACCCGGCCTCCCGCATGCCCACTATACGCCCTCGCTCAAAGTCCGTCAACTGCACATACGGTTCACGTCCACGCTGTCGCGGCATGCTACCAGTGTTAAAGACTGCGATGGAGCTCCGTATGCCACGGTAAACTGCCTGACACTGACGGCGGCGGTGCACAAATGCTGCGCAGCTAGCGCCATTCGACGGCCAACACCGCGGTTCCTGGTGTGTCCGCTGCGCCGTGCGTGTGATCATTGCTTGTACAGCCCTGTCGCAGTGTCCGGAGCAAGTATGGTGGGTCTGACACACCGGTGTCAATGTGTTCTTTTTTCCATTTCCAGGAGTGTATATACTTATTGTGAAGTAATTAATGTTTTTTTTCTTTGAGATATTACAATGAAGTACATCATTTTTCCTTTTGAACTGCAGCGGATTACTTACGACAAACTTCATGAGTATGTAAGCATACTATGAAGCATTAGTCAAACTGCCCCATTCCTTAATCAGATGTACATAAGATGATCGAGGTTGAGCATCACGTATTATTTTTACAATAAGTTTTTGAGCAAAGAAGATTTACTTTCCTGAAGAAGATTTACCCCAGAACATTATTCAATATGACGTCACTCAATGAAAATATGTGAAGTATGTCATCCCTGAGATTTGCAATGATTTTAAGTGCAAACGTGGCTTCACTAAATTGTGTTAAGACTTAAGAAATGTGCTTTTTCCACTTTAAACTCACATCAATATGGACCTAAGAATTGTGAAGTTTCCACCCCATTGTTTATTTCTTCGCCATGTGCTACATTTGTCACTGATGTAGTACCCTTAGAGATGCAGGACTGAATACGTTGTGTATTTTTAAAATTGAGGATGAAGACAACCACAGAAAACCAATGTTACTTACAAAAACCTTGTGACTTGCTGAGGATATTATTGTTGCTCAGGCGTCGTACTATTCTGGAACACATTTCCTTCTTGAAAGTTTTTGAAAATGATGCCACTAGTGATACAGGTCGGTAGTTAATTATATCTCTCTTATCATCTTTCTTAAATGGGGCGTTCAACAACGGCGTATTTCAGTCTCTCTAGGAAAATGCCTTGAGTGAGTGAATCATTACATATTACGGGTAATGCACGGATTATTGTGTTGGAACAGATCTTTAGTACTTCACTGGAAATGCCATCGAATCCAGTTGAACTTCAGAGATAATATACAATTTTCTTCATTTCAGGAGAAGGTGGTGATACATTCAGAGAGTGTTGAAAATTAAATGGGTAGACTGAATAATGTATGAAGTGTTACTTAATCTACCGCGGCAAAAATAAATTTATGGAATCACTGAAAAAGGCATCAGTTGATTGGACATGTTCGAGCCATCAAGGATCGAAAGTTTGGCAATGGAAGGAAATGCATAGGGTAAAAATTGCAGAGGGAGACCAAGGCTTGAATATAGTAAGCAAGTTGACATGCACATAGGTTGCAGTAGTTATGCAAAGATGAAGAGGAGTGCACAGGTTGGGCTATCATGGAAAGCTGCAAACAGAACATGAAACGAGGCTTTGAACTGAAGACCACAAGAATCAACAAAGATGTGTACAGAATATAATTATCTTTTGCACTGGTCTCGGTAACGTGATGCAGTGTGGATCACACTGGAGTTTAGGTGAACATGTGTTGGCTTGACATCTCGTGGAAATCTGGTCTTCCAAACACAATATTTCGACGTCATTACTTGACGTCTTCATCAGGTGTTCCCTGAGACTGGCTGCTTGCTGCTGCTGCTGCTGCTTTTTTCTAATACTTTCCCCTCTTCGGGGAAGTGTGAGGGGGAGTTTGTAGCCTTTTGGCTTTTACTCCCCTGTGTACATGTGTGTGTGATTTTTCGACATATTTTTGGTGTCTGTGATATGTGATGAATTGTTGTGAGTGTGTCTGGTACTTGCCTGAGGTAGGCGAGATGATTGGTGATATATGGGAAGGAAGTGGATTAGGGATTGGGTATTGGGATTTTCTCTTCGACTTAATCGTCGAAGATCTTCATAGGGCGCTTGTGTTTATCGCGGGACATGTCATACCGACCTAGGGAGTGGATGAGTGCATTTCCGGATCTGGAAGTACCTTCATAGAAGGCCCTTGCCAGATCCTGGAAACGCTCTCTCAGGAGTGGGATTTCGGCTGCGGCGTGCAGGTCGTCTGTGAGGAATCCAAGAGGTAGATGCAGTGGCCTTCTGAGGGCGCGGTTTTGCAGCCTCTGGAGTTTGTCCAGGTGCTGCTTTGCCGCGTATCCCCAGACAGGGCACGCATACTCCATTACTGGCCGGATCAGGGTCTGGTATACATTTACTGCTACTGGGCAGGGAAGGGAGCTGGTTGTGTTAAGGATAGGGTATAGGATGGACATTCTGGCGCAGACCTTGCTGTGGACCTCGTCTATGTGGGGTTTCCACGTAAGACGAGAGTCCAAGGTTACGCCAAGGTACTTGGCGGTTCTGCGCCAGGGGAGTTGGGTTCTATTTAGGGGCTGCTTGCTGACGCTGACGCTGACGCTGCACTGGTGAGGGTTGACCCTCGGCTTGAGACGGAAGTTCTAGCGCCGGGGCGCTTCGCCTACCTCATGGCGGTGTGGTGAGTGGAGTCTTGGCGGTAGAGAATGGCTTGGTGGTGTGCATGTTGCTTTTTTTTTATACCCAAGAAAAAAGAAGACAGGAGTGAGAGAGAGACAGTAGAAGTGGTGGAAATCGAAAGGCCTCATATGGCTGGCCTGGTGTGGTTTTTTTTTTTTTTTTTTTTTTTGTTGTAAAGAGAAAAGGATAGTAGAAGGGACAGTAAGAGAAGCAGGAAGACGAAAGGCTCAATTGACAAGCCGGTCGTTGATGAGTTGGAAGAGAAGAAGCAGAAGTGAGAATGAGAGATGAAGATTATGAAAATGGAGACCAGCAGAGCCAGTTGGCGACTCTGACGGTGAGGCAGACACTCGTAGATGGAGGGGTCGCAGGCAAGGAGCAGTTGGCAGGGAAGGGTGAGGAAGAAAGGAAGGGGACACAGGGAGTGAGGAGGGGTAGGGAAAAGGAGGGGGCGACCAGTGATCAGGCGGCAAGGAGGTCAGGCCATCGGGTGGTGGCCAGACGGTGGAGGCGAGTGCCGAGAGAAAGGATAAGAGGATTGGCAGACTGGCGGGAGTGGTGATAGAAGGAAATGGCAGAGGAGCAGACGCGTTCGCGAAGGAGGGGGATTCCAGCAAGAAAATAAAGTTCACGGGTGGGGAAACGGTAAGGGAGGCAGAGGGCAAGGCGGAGAGCACGGTTCTGTACCGTTTGGAGACGGTGGAGATGTGTAGGTGCGGCATTGCCCCACACAACGGAAGCATACTCAAGGATGGGGCGGATCAGGGATGTGTAGAGGAGGATGCCAAGATGCCGGGGAAGGGAAGAGGATGGGTTAATGAAGGGATAGAGCTGACCGAGACGCCCCAAGGCCTTGCGCCGTATGTCCTCGATGTGGGGACGCCAGGTGACAGCCCTGTCCAGGGTGACCCCCAGATATTTGGCGGTCCCAGCCCATGGGTCAGGGGTGCCAAGGACAGTGACGGGGGGATAGTTGATGGGTCAACGGCGCCGACACATGATGAGAGCCTGCGTTTTAGCAGGGTTAAATGCCAGGCGCCATTTTTTGGCATACTCCATGAGAGAGTCGATAGATGATTGAAGATGCTGTCGGAGGAGGTCCTTGCTCCGGGAGCGAGCATAAACAGCCGTATCGTCAGCATACAGGGCGAGATGAACCCGCGGAGTGGTGGGCGTGTCGGCCGTGAAAAGGCTGTACAGGACAGGGCCGAGCACACTCCCCTGCGGAACGCCTGCCCTGATGCGCCGCCTGGTGGAGGTACCACCCGGGATTCGAACATGAAAAGTGCGGCCTTCTGGTATGTGGCGATGAGACGGACATGGGAGGTGGAGAAGCCATGCTGAAAGAGCTTGTACAGCAGTCCCTCATGCCAGACTGAGTCGAAGGCCCGAGAGACGTCGAGGAAGATGGCCCCGAAGTACTGGCTGGAGCGGGTCGCATATTTCTGCCTGCCCGGTGCCTGGTGTTCTGTTTGCCGTTCCCTAGTCGGTCCGCGGCCGCGAGCCGCGCTATCCTGCCGCTCTAGGTGTTCCCTATTCCGTCCGCGCCCACTCCAGCCGCCTCCAACTGCGGTCGTGGCCTCCTGGTGTTGCCTTCTCGGTCCGCGCCCGTGAGTGGCGCTCCCCTGCTACTCTGGACGTTCCCTATTCCGTCCGCGCCCGCTCTGGCCGCCTCCAACAATGTGTACCGAGAGCCAATACACACAGACTTATACCTACAGGCTGACAGCTGCCACCACTCAGCACAGAAGACCGGGGTGCTTAGAACACTCGTACACCGAGCCAAGACACTGTCTGACTCTGACAGCCTGCCAGGGGAACTTGAACATCTTCAAAAAGTAACAACGGACTCTCAACCAGGGACTTCCGCAGAGCTCTACATCCCGCCAGACGTCAGGATACACCGGAGAACGAACAAAAAGAAGAAATCAAGAAGCTGGCATTTTACCGTATGCCAGGCCTGTCTCTGCCATGATCAGCAGAATACTAATGAAACATAACATCAAGAGTGTCTTCTGCCAACCTAGCAAAATCAGGGCTTCACCAGGAACAGTCAAAGATGACCTGGGTTTAAGGAAGCCTGGCATTTACAATATTCCTTGTGAATGCGGTATGTCCTAGATTGGCCAAACGACTAGAACGGTGGAAATCAGATGTAAGGAATACCAGCGACATACCAGGCTAAGGCAGGCCACAAAATCAGCAATAGCAGAACACTGCCTAGAGTTGGAACATTCCATTGATTATGAGAACACCAAGGTCATGGTCCAGACCCCCAGGTTCTGGGATAGTGTCATCACTATAGAGATAAAGATGGCACAAAACCTGATTAACCAGGAAGCAGGATACCAGCTAAGCACTGCATGGAATCCGGCATTTGAACTGCTGAAGCAATACCGGAGAAAATATGTTTCCAACACCAACAACGAGCCTCAGACACTTGCACACTGCGGGCACGAACGAAGAAGGGAACACCAGGAAGCCTCAGCCGCAGTCGGAGGTGGCCAGAGCGGGCGCGGACGGAATAGGGAACGTCCAGAGCGGCAGGGGAGCGCCACTCGCGGGCGCGGACCGAGAAGGCAACACCAGGAGGCCACGACCGCAGTTGGAGGCGGCTGGAGTGGGCGCGGACGGAATAGGGAACACCTAGAGCGGCAGGATAGCGCGACTCGCGGGCGCGGACCGACTAGCGAACGGCAAACAGAACACCAGGCACCGGGCAGGCATAAATATGCGACCCAGTCCAGCAAGCAGCCAGTCTCAGGGAACACCTGATGAATACGTCAAGTAATGGCGTCGAAATATCGTGTTTGGAAGACGCTGACATCCGGCAGAAAACCCGATTTCCACAAGATGTCATCAAATCGCCAGGAAAGTCTAAGAAATTACGTGTTGGCTTGTCAGGGTGGATGTGACCCGCTCAACCACAGGCATGCTGGTTCAGTAGTGGTGAGCAGGAACAAACTCAGCAGTGCTCACGCTGCAACCAGAAATGTATTGATCTCATACAGTACACAGGAACGCATTGAGGCGACAGGGTGGGCATGTAACCCACAGTCCATGGCGGCACTGGCTGGAGAGTTCTTGCTGGGCAGGCAATTCGGGCAGCAGCTGTAGGTGAGTCAGTGTTGGTTGATTTTGGGAATTGGACCAAACAGCGAGGTCATCGGTCCTATTGGATTTCGGAAGGAAGTCGGCCATGCCTTTCGAAGGAACCATTCCGGCATTTGCCTGAAGCGATTTAGGGAAATCACGAAAACCTAAATCAGTATGGCCGGACGCGGGTTTCAAACGCCGTCTTCCCGAATGTCGGTGGTGCAGAAGTACTTCGCGGTCACACGGTGATAGGCCCAGTATGTTGTGCCGACAGCCTGCCCGCCAGCAGCTTGCTGTGAAGGCTACGTTATTCAGAGAGCGAACTCTGTACTCTGACGTTTGGCTGGTGCCATCCAGCGATGGCAGACACAAAATGGATCAGTAGCAAGTAGGATCCCATTTCGACCCTCGAGCCCGTCGGTTCGAATTTAAGATCCGGACGACATTCGGTCCCTTCGAACAGTGGTTACTGATGTTTAAAGCAGGACAAGCAGTCAGTGATTGGGTGATGATGCTTCTGCGGGCGGTAGCTGACTCTACAGTAGTCGCCAAATTCAACATTTGTGTCGGCTTAGTGGGTGCTATTTATACCTGCCCTGACCAGCCGTGTTCTGTAGACAACCCAGGTGTCACGTAGTCACCCCGTCATAACGCGGAAGTGCAGACCCGGATTTCGGTAACGCCACTGGTTGCCACAGGTTGGCGTATTGCCGAATCAGCACCACGCTACAATCTGTGCCGATTATTTAGTCATTCGATGGTTACCTGCAAGAGCTGACTAGAGGTGATTTCATTTTACAGAAAACTACGAAATTTTTATTGGTAACAGAATAGCCCGTGTTATCCTATTTACACAAACATGTGGACAAAGATTCAGAATTTCTGTTGACGAAAAACTGGTATAACCTATTAGTCACAGGCCTGATCTACAGATAGTGTTCGAGTTGTCAGTAGTTTCTACGAGAATTTGAACTTTAATAGTGGCAACTATTTATCTGCAGCTTGTACAAAATAGATACGTGCTTCAGAGTTTTATTGACCTTCAGAGTAGTCACCATCATTGTGTACAGCCCGTTGCCAGCGATGTGGAAGTCGCAGGATACTCTTACAGTGCCAGCTGCGTTGACAGTTCGAGCGCTGCAGTCTACTGCCTGACGAACTTGTAGCAGTTCTGAAGCGAATGCCGTGAAGTGTTTCAGTTTAGAAATCGAGTAGAACTCACGAGGGTTTAAGCCAGGGGAGTGCAGTAGGTGGTATAGCTCTTAGCAGCCCCATCCGTCAAACAAATCGGTAACAGCTTGCACTGCACGTGCTTGAGCATTGTCCTGCAAAATGATGGTAAGGTCCTTCAGAAACTGTCACCACTTCTGTCTCTAAGCTGGTTGTAGGTTGTGTTCCAAAAATGAACAGCATAGAGACAGAAGTGATGACACTTTCTGCAGGACCTGACCATCATTTTGCAGGACAATGATCAAGCACGTACTGTGAAAGCTGTTCCTACTTTGTTTGACTGATGGTGCTGCTAAGTGCTATATCAACTACTGCACTCTCCCGACTTCAGCTCTCGTGAGTTCAACTCGATTTCTAAACTGAAGGAAACACTTCACGGCATTCGCTTCAGAACTGCTACAACTTCGTCGGGCAATAGACCGCTCCGCACGAATTGTCAACACAACTATCACTGCTAAGAGTATCCACATCGTTGGCAACGGGTTATACACAATGCTGGTGACTACTTTGTAGGTCAGTAAAACTTTGAAACACTTATCTATTTTGTACGAGCCGTGAATAAATAGTTGCCACTATTAATGTTCCAACCCCCGTACATTGGTGTAACGAGATTCGAAGTATTATAAGGGCAGCCAAATGAAAACGAGACTGATGGAAAAACAGTAATCAAACTGATTATTACACTGACGCAAAAAAAGTTCCAGTACCAAGAAGGAGTTGTGTGACATAAATGGAAGCTGGTAGGCGTGTTTCCACATCTGGAACTTGATGTTTTCTTACACTTCCTCGCAGTCTCGTGGCGTCGCTATGAGGATACAAATCAGGTTCACTTTAAATAAGCGCTGTGAAGATCATGAGCGTTTACTAGCTTTGAGATTGGATATAGCGAGTCGATGTTATTTAAGAATGCCTTTTAGGCGACAAAGACGCCATTATCAGCAGCTCACACAGTTTGAACGAGGTGGTGTGTTAAGAGTACGAGAAGCTGGAGGTTCCTTCGGCGACATGCAGAAAGTCTTGGCAAGAATGTAGACACTGTACAGGATTGTAGGCATCGGCGGTCACGTGAAGATACGGTCGCGAGAAGACCGGGCTCCGGACAGCCACATGGCACTACAGAGAGTGAAGACCATCATGGTGTATGGTTGTGGCACATCGTACTGCATCTGCAGGAGCAATTCGAGTAGCGCTTGCACCACAGTGATAATACCAAGTTTTACAAACCGATTACTTCAAAGGCAGCTCCGAGCCAGACATCTTGTAACGCGTATTCAACTGGCCCCAAAACCACCACCGATCGTGACTTCAGTGGTGTCAAGCGAGAGCTCACTGGAGGGCGAAGTGGAGGTTGTTCTGTTTTCTGATGAGAGCCGGTTCTGTCTCGGTGCCAGTGATCGCGAAGTATTGGTTAGGAGGAGGCCAAGTGAGCGCATGTAACCGACCCCGACCTGTCTGCGACCTAAACACACTGGACATAGATCAGGAGTTATGGCCTGGGGTGCCTTTTCGTATGACAGCAGAAGTGGCTCAGTCTGTTGATTCGACCATTTGTGCTGCCGTTCACGAACAGCATTTTTAAGGGATGTTTTCCAACAGGACAACGCTTGCCACATACCGTTATTGTACCACGCTCTACAGTGTGTCCGCATGTGGCCTTCGCCTTATCTATCACCAGATCTGCCTCCAATCGAGCCTGTATTTGACAGCATCGCTTGACAAATACATCGTCATCCACAACCAGCATTCACGATCCCTGTAATAACTGACCAAGTGCAGCCGGCATGAAACTCCATCCCAAAGAGTAACATCTGAAACTTCTACACAAGTCATGCACGTTTGCGAGCGTCCTTTCAACACTGTAGCAGTTACATCGGTTATTAATGTGCCAGCATTTCACATCTGCAATGGCTTCTCTCGCGCTTACATTAACCTGTGAGCTTGCAACGGTAATCGTTTGAATATGTTAGCTAGAAAAATTTAGTCCGGAAATTTCATTACTTCACATTAACTATTTCTTCGTGTTGGGATTTTTTTCCGTCAGTGTATTTCAAAGGCAATATCAATAACAGTTAATACATTTATCCCACTGTGACACAAGAGGGTCAATGCATTCATGGTAAAACGTTACCAGATGACTAAGAAACCATGATTGTACCCAGGTGTGCACCTGCTCGTTCGAAGTAAATCGGCGGCAACGAATATCTTTCTTGAGGCCTCTGCAGATACGAAACCGCATGGGGAAAGATCGGGACTATGTGGAGGATGAATATAGCCGTTCCAGCTAAAATTCTGCAGTGTACCCGAAACAAACTCGAGATCATCTAAGTGGGCATTATCTTGCAGTAGAATGATGCCGTCCGACAACATTGCAGGACTTTTGGACTTGATGACGCACTTTCAGTTCTTGCTGTGACCGCGGACCGCTGTTCGAATCTTCAAATCCTAACTCCCAGGAACGTTAATGGATGTCATCATCCTGTTGCAGAATAATGGCCGCCCAAATGTTACCAACGTTGTTTGGACTGCGCTGCAGAAATTTCTCTGGGAAGCTTTTGCACGTCCTCCCGATCTCTCCCCATGCACTTTCCATATCTTTGGAGCCAAGACGAAAGAAATTTGTTGCCGCCAATTTACTTCGGACGAATTGGTAGAATCATGGTTTCGTGGGAAATCGGATACATTTTCCCATGAAGGCAATGACGACCATCCTGTCTCACAGTGAGATAAATATATTAACAGTAGTTTACTTACTTTCATGCTATCCTTCTCGTTTTAATTTTACTGCTCCTGTATATACTTCTCAGACTTGAAAAACACTTTTCTCTCACATGAGAAACGACACGCAATGTGCATTAATTACAATATTTGATGAAAAATATCCCGACACCTGGCTGAAAATGACTTACAAGTTCGTGGCACCCTCCATCGGTAATGGTGGAATTCAATATGATGTTGTCCCACACTTGATTACAGGTTACACTCTCGTAGGCATACGTTCAATCAAGTGCTCGAAGGTTTCATGGAGAATGGGAGTCCATTCTTCACGGAGTACTGCACTGAGGACAGGTATTGATGTCGGTCGGTGAGGCCTGGCACGAAGTCAGCGTTCTAAAGCATTCCAAAGGTGATCTATAGGATTGAGGTCAGGACTCTGTGCAGGCCAGGTGCTCGATCGTGCTGAAAGATCCAAATTCCATCCCCTAATTACTCTTCAACAGTGGGAATCAAGAAGGTGCTTGAAACATCAATGTAGGCCTGTGCTGTAATAGTTCCACGCAAAATAACAACGGGTGCAAGCTCCCTCCATGAGAAACACGACCGCAACGTAAAACCACCGCCTCCGCATTTTACTGTTGGCACTAAACGCGCTGGCATATGACGTTCACCGGGCATTCGCCAAACCAACACCCTGCCATCGGATCACCACATTGTGTACCGTGATTCACCAGTCCACACCACGTTTTTCCACTTTTCAATCGTCCAATCTTTCGGCTCGTTACACCAAGCGAGGCGGCGTTTGGCATTTACTAGCTTGAAGTGTGGCTCATGAGCAGCCGCTCGACTATGAAATCCAAGTTTTCTCACCTCCCGCGTAGCGGTCACAGTACTTGCAGTGGATCCTGATGCAGTTTGGAATTCCTGTGTGAGGGTCTGTGTAGATTCCCGCCTATTACACATTACGACCCTCTTCAGCTGTCGGTGGTCTCTGTTAATTAACAGGCAGGTCAGCCTGTACGCTTTTGTGCTATGCGTGTCCCTTCACGTTTCCATTTCAGTATCACATCGGAAACAGTGCACCTAGGGATGCTTAGGAGTGTGGAAATCTCGCGTACAGACGTATGAAACAAGTGACACCCAATCACCTGACAACGTTCGAAGTCCATGAGTTCCGCGGAGCGCCGCATTCGGCTCTCTTACGATGTTTAATGACTAGTGAGGTCGCTGATATGGAGTAGTTAGGAGTAGGTGGCAGCACAATGCACCTGCTATGAAAAACGTATGTTCTTAGGGGTGTCCGGATACTTTTGATCACGTAGTGTATATAGCATCAGCAAACATTTTTTAATACTGACGAGAAATGGCCCTAGGAACCTCTACAACGTCGCTTGTGATTACTGTGTCGATTCAAACAGTAAGTTGTTACATTGTAAAAAAAAACGGTTAATTTTGTCTATAAATGCCGAATCACACAGATAGCTGCATATTCGACATGTTTGTTTTTAACTTATTTCGATTTGCTCTCAATCACGCAGTACGCGTTATTCGAACGGATGTCTCGATGTGAAGACTATCAGGCTACTTCTATGACACCGGTTGATATGAGGATAGAAGAGAGTAGTGTAAAAATGTAGCCATGTAATCTTATTTAATTCTTAAAATCCATTAATACCCGTCAGAGATAGATAGCCAACTAGTTTCGAATGCTACCACGAAGTAAAATGAATTAGTGCGATGGCTCTCTCCCTGTCTGCTTCAGCCACTGGAGAAAGTAGTGTTTGCTCAATGGCCAGTTCCCAGCCGAGCTGAAACTTCCCTCTGAAGTTCCTGTAGAGACCCCAGACACGACGTACCGCGACCGTGCCGTTTGACGCATTTAATCTTCTTCATTTACTTCTAAAATACGAAATGGATTTCGAGAACGAATGCAAAATAATTTTCTCCCAACTGTATTATACTTTCAGATGAACGGGAACAAGATTTCTTAGGTCCAGTGTCTGAATTTCTCCTGACGAAAGGAAGTTGGATTAATTCCGGCTGGCGGCGTGGGGAGCTTCCCTCCCCTTCTCTTCTTGTATTTCAGGCGTCTGTTTGTGCGACTAACGAGGCTTAGCTTCTTCCACCTCCTCCTTTTTTTTATCGCTTTAAATATAGGTCCTCCTGTTAAAAAAATGGAGGAATAATTTTCTTTTGTGCAATCAGACTTTTTGGCGGTGCGTGGCGGCCCTCGCAGTTCAGTGAGGTGCTGCTGGAAGCGACGCTCTGTTCAGAGTTCAGCCCTCGCAGCGGAATATGTTAATAACGTTCTCATTAGGTGCGTTTGAAATGCTGTGTGAAGTGGTTCGCAAACGTAATATGCAAAAAGCGGGAGCTAGCTATTTACCATTGCTGTCCGCACGCTTGCGAATATGAGTTCCGAACAACCAATTCTGCGCCCGCTCGCGCAGCCCTTGCCCCATCCTATAGCCTACCGCTCATCGAAACTAGAGCAGCAGTCGAGAGACTGCATAAAACGGGACACAGTGTGGGAGCAGATGGGTCTGGGTGTAGAGAAGCCGGCGTAATTTGCTACACGGCATGAACGGCTATATTTCCTGTTCGACCCTGTACGGTTTCCAGGAACAAACAGCAGAGGAACATTTAAATATTCAAAGAGGGATAAGAGAGTAGACTTTTATTAAACCAGGGGCGACCTCCAATACGATGTGATTGTCAAACTATCCGTCCCTTTTTAATGATACTGACAAAGAAGCTGTAGTAATCCGTCACGACTTTTACTTTCTATAACGAAATTTCTCGTGCTGATATTAAATGTGAAATTCGTTTTTCCATACGACTGTAGATGTAGAAGGTACAAATTCGATATAACGTCGAATATGGTTCATAAGAAATATTTTCGGTTATTGTTCATGTAACGTAATAAACTTTCCTCGTACACTATCTGGAACTCCAATGAAACTCTTTTTTCAACGAGATTTCTGCAATATCGAAATGTTATTGAGTTTATTTGACTCGTAAGGCCGTAGACCGGAATACAGGAAGCGTTACACTCAAACACAGGCGAGGGTGCAAAGGAATTGGCCCCTTCGTAATTACACTGCTCAATAAACTGTAGGTATCTAAGACGATTTTCACCTTTCGTAATGAAGATTTTCACACTGATTTCACTTATGAAATCCATTTCGCCGAATTAGCTCATACTACGGAGATGTGGACAGAATTTGATATTTGACGAAATACTGTTCGTCGGAAATGTTCTCGCCGTTTTTAGTTATTTAAATTACTTCGGCACCGCATCTGGAACTCCGATGAAACCGTACTTTGGAAACGATTTTTGCATTCATCGAAATATTTAAGGTTTTAGTTACCTTTAAATGCAATCGCATATGTAAAGTATCCAGACGTGCCCTCAGTTTTTAAATCAACTCCACGTGATACCGTCGCTTCTCGAACACCAGAAGGACCTGCAGAATACACAATAGTTATAGAAATGCAAGGAAACAGTGTTTTATGACCTCTTTATGACTCTAAGAATCTGTTGGGTATAACTGACCTTCGCAACTTCGTACGAGATCTGGCACTAATAAAAAGCAAAGCCGAACTTCATTGTTCAGATATTAATGAGTTTCATTTATCTGCATCGCGTATAACGACTTCACATTTTCATACAATTCCAGATCTTTGCAGCCGGCCACTGTGGCCGAGAGGTTCTAGGCGCTGTTGCTACGGTCACAGGTTCGAATCCTGCCTCGGGCATGGATGTGTGTGATGTCCTTAGGTTAGTTGGGTTTGCGTAGTTCTAACTCTAGGGGACTGATAACCCCAGATGTTAAGTCCCATAGTGCTTAGAGCCATTTGTACCAGATCTTGGCAGTGATTAGGAGTAATTGCTACTGTACGGATATTCATAATCTTACATTGAGCTTCATGGTGGAATAAAGCGTCGATCTGGGTGTAAATCTAGCTCGCGTCCACAATGAAATACCGCACGTGCTCGGTGGATAACGCTGAATGAGCTAGAGCGTCTTGGCCGCCAGATCTTTATTTGGACTTGCTGCCTACAGCCATGCTGACCAACTTAAGCAAAGGGCACTTATCAGGACTAAATGACTAAAGATCTGAACCCTTCACTCTTTGTTTACGAAATAAATTGATAAAGAATTACCCGAGCTATAAGTGAATGCGTGTCAAAATTTCTTTTAACTAATAATTTTGACATGGTTTTAATCCAGGAAACGCATGTATCAAACGAAGAAGGTCTTCGAAAAAATGTAAAGAAATATGGCTATGAGCTTATTGGTGAAACCACAACGTTCATGGCGTTTTACTTACTTTAGAGGTAACACTGATCACCCACACTCAATCTCACCAAATGCAGCTGATAAAATTTATAATGCTTCAATAAAACTTGAAGAGCTCATTGTCCATAATATCTACAAACCATTTAATGAAGAGTAGTTGCCAAATGTTCTGCCCATTACTGTCCATTTATCAGTATTTACTGACGATTTTAACAGCCGCCACGCCGACCGGGGTGGCCGAGCGATTCTAGGCCCTACAGTCTGGAGCCGCGCGACCGGTACGGTCGCATGTTCGAATCCTGCCTCGGGCATGGATGTGTGTGATGTCCTTAGGTTAGTTAGGTTTACGTAGTTCTAAGTTCTAGGGGACTGATGACCTCAGAAGTTAAGTCCCATAGCGCTCAGAGCGATTTGAACTATTTTTGAACAGCCACCACGCACAACTTTCACCTAGTTTTTGGCGCCAAGGATTTGGATGCACTTAGATCAGCTACATGATAGAGAGGCTACAACCCAGACCTCTGTTTTGTCTCCCATGATCGTAAAGACCAACCAATACCTACATCAATAAAAGCAAAAATTGGAAATTTGTGGTGATGTCTCATGGGACCAAACTGATGAGGTCATCGGTCCCTAAGCTTACACACTATTTAATTCAACCTAAACTAACCTACGCTAAGGACGGCACACACGAGGGAGGACTCGAACCTCCGACGGGAGGAGCCGCCCGGACCGTGACAAGACACCTGACACCGCGCGGCTACTCCGCGCGGCGACTCAAGAAAAGCCCTGTCAGGCTTCCGACGTAGCCAACACAGAGACCGTAACCATTGGTTAAGTTAGTGCCAAGAACTAGATGGAGTTTTGGAAAGGCACACTGGCAGGGTTCCTCGGATCACCAGGAAAAACATATTTGTTCCACTCCACCAGAACTCCTCAGCTACACCCGTTTAGTTGGAGTATTAGTTGCATCTGCATATAGAAGAAAATATATCCCAGGGTGTGATGAGAGATGTGAACAGCTACGAGTATATGAACAATTTAACAGAAGTGCAGACAGTGACATTGCGGATGACCTTATCATAGTCTGGATAATGCAAGGGAAGTGCGCTGGGCTGGTATGAAATTTGAATTTCAAACATTCAAGTAAACTGGGCGGCTTCTTTAATTAATCTAATCAGGAGCCTGGTATTTCAGTCAGTCATTTTACTAACGGTATAGCAAAATTCCAGATCGTCTATGAATCAACGGCATATCCATAGGACAGAAAAAAAGCTGACAAATCTGAAAGCTCAACATCCAAACGATTCAAAATTGTCTTCCGCACTCACCCTTGATGGTTCAAATGGTTCAAATGGCTCTAAACACTATGGGACTTAACATCTGAGGTCATCAGTCCCCTACTTAAACCTAACTAACCTAAGGACATCACAAACATCCATGCCCGAGGCAGGATTCGAACCTGCGACCGTAACAGCAGCGCGGTTCCGGACTGAAGCGCCTAGAACCGTTCGGCCACAGCGGTCGGCCACCCTTGATGAAATATAGGTAATTTTAGAAGTTAAGAGTGGTAAGGCTCTTAGGTCTGATAAGACACTCGTACATCCAGAATTTTTATCCGATCTTGAGGAAAATGCCAAACACTAGCTGACTCGCATCTTCTCTATTATTTTGAAGACAGGAACACTTCCCAAGGAACTGAAAAATACAAAAATTATGACGATAATGAAACCTAACATATCATTGGATCCCCCAGAACTTTTGGTCTGTTTCCCTACTTAGTTGCACATAAAAGGTCTGGGAGAGGCTTATTTACAACAGAATTAGTGGGTGTATTTTAGAACGCATTCCAATAGAACAAGCGGGGTTTAGGCCTTACCGAAGCTACAATGACCAGGTACTTGCCATGACAACTTTCACACAGCCCGCTTTCCAGGAGAAATTAAAAGTACCTATGACCTTTATCGACCTTACAGAAGCACATGCCACAGTCTGGAGGGAAGGGTATGGTTCACAAATTACTGAAAATAGTTAAATGGCAAACTACAGCTTCTCTTATTAATAACATGATAAATAATCGATAGCTTCAGGTTTGCTTGGGTGAAAATAAAGCTCAGTAAGGAAACAAAATAATGGCCTGCCACAGGGCTCGGTTCTCGGTGCTCTCCTGTTCAACCTTTATATTACTGACGTTCCAAAAAAACATCTTCAAGAAATTATGCTATGCAGACGATATTGCTCTGACTTGTCCATCAAAATAGCTTGGTCAGTCAGACACTAAAAGAGGACATAGTGGCCTTTAACTCTCAAACCTTACAGATTAAAGCCCAGTAGGAGTAAGAGCAAGGTTTGTGCGTTTCCCCTCAACAAACAAGCTAACACTGAACTCTAAGTGCAATTTGATGGAAATGTTCTCCGTCACAACAAGCACCCGAAGTATATTGGAATCACCCTTGACTGCACTGTACCTTATAAAAATATCCGAAAAACACATCAGCCTGGCTCACATTCAGGAGGACGACGGTTCAATCTCGCGTCCGGCCATCCTGATTTAGGTTTTCCGTGATTTCCCTAAATCACTCCAGGAAAATGGCGGGATGGTTCCTCTGAAAGGGCACGAACGACTTCCTTCCTCGTCCTTCCCTGATCCGATGAGACCGATGACGTCGCAGTTTGGTCTCTCCCCACAAACAACTCAACCCAACACATCAACCAAGATAAAAACTCGCAACATCATTTAGAGGTTGCCTGGCAGCACCTGGGGGCTGCAGTGGAGACCTGGCGTACTTGGATCTTCCACTGCTTTCTTCGGCTGCAGAGTATTATGCTTCAATGTGATGTACTAGTTGTCACAACAGTCTCATCCATTCACAACTCAACAACACCATGGGCATGATTACTGGTACAATCAGACAAACTCTTGTCCATTGGATTCAACTGCTAAGTAATATCTGCCTACCACACTTTCGCACAGCTGAGACTCTACTTAGAGATTACCACAACATACAAAAAAATGGAGAACTACCCTTTCGTTTGATACACCCACCACTACTATACCCTGAACAGCTAGGTACAAGTGACACCAAAGTAACAGGTCTCTGGAACAAGAACTGTCAAACGCCGAAACTGGAATGTCGAAAATATACTGTAGGCGTAGAACTTGAGAGGAAACTGTGTGTCAAATTAAACAGAATCCGCACTGCATGTGGGCGGTCCTCTCACTCGTATTGTGGAATCTCCGAGTTATGTCTGTATTTACTGAAGAGGAGAGCATCTTATTACGTTATAAGTGATTTTATGAAAGCCAGTGACACGGCGGTGGAATATATTAGAAAGCTAGATGTCAATATTTAATCGATTTATTTTTGTTTGTGCAATGACATTCATTACGTATTACAAATGTACTGCATGTGTTTACCACACGAATGATGAGTAACGATGACAGCTTTGATGCACGGCGAATATTCATCGACTGATCTAAGACAAGTTCAAATGCAGTATTATTACACACACAAAAGCCACGTCGCGATTGCTTTTGGTGCATCTGTGGTGATTGATAACTATTCTCATTAGAGTGTTCACAGCGTCAAAGTGGTGCGGGTTTATTTGCCACTGGGACAGCAGAGATGGAAAGTGCAACTACCGCAGGAACAAATGACCGATCACAAGCGGAATGCAACCAGGAAGTAAAAGCGGTCCTTACGTACCGTTGGTTGAGCGCATCTAGGTTATCGTGCCACCGCGTCATAAAAAACAAAGCTTCATGAAGAATTTAGAAGATGGGTTAGGCAGAAACTAAGTCCAGTCAGGGTGAGCCTCCTCACCAGCACATCTCAGCGTTGGAGCCACGCTGCCAGAGTGGACACACCGCAGCGATGTTGAGTGAGCACAGTTGTACGTTTAATGGGGGCATGGAAAATGCACAGCACAAGCTGTACATGTTAATCTAATTTTGCAAAAACACCGTAAATTAAGGACATATGTCCCATATGAGTAGACAGGGTGTAACAAATATAACAGCGGATGTTTTTATTTGTGATACCTTAATATGTACACACAAAAGTGTGTTGTTTGTTTTTTCTGGGCGTCAAATAGTTTACACACAAACACGTCACAAACATTATTACTTGATGTTTTCTGCATGTTTGTGCTGCACCACTAAGTGGACTACGCCTAACAGTAGTGACTAACAGTTCTGCATCAACACCTCCACACTTCAGCATCTGACTTGCTGCCCAGGGTAGACTAAGCATTAGAGGCTTGCTCTTTCCACATGTACTTGGAGGTACTAACCAATCTAAAAAACATACGATTGATAATGGCTATAATCATTAGTCTGCATATAATGTAAATATTGAAGTAATATTTTTCAGTACACCATGCTTAGTCACCAAGAGAAATGTCTTATATCCATTATACCCATTATATACACTTTTTATTGTGTATTATGTCTAACGCATGTTCATTAGTGTCCATGTAGTAGACAGTGCTTTGTGTCTCATCGCGCTGATAAAAGTTACAAACAGTTAGTGATGGATGATGACACACATCTCAAAAATGATTGGATTTAGAGATACGTGGGTTAAATGTTTTGATTCTCCACGTTGCAATTGTTTAAGGAAGACTAACAAGATACTTTTCGAGCATTGGTATGTGTGTTTTTGAGTATCATTAGACGTAGAGTGATCCTAGATTTTGTTGTAAATTTGAGATAACATTGAACAATAGTGTAAATGAAAATGGTGTAAAGGAAGGTATGTATATCATGAGTGTTGATAAGAAAAAGTCGAAACAACGCTGTGGGTATAATAGAGGTCTTTATTCATTAACCACCAGGGGCCGGAGCCCAACTATCCCATTGTTCCACTAGCCGAAGAAATACCTCTTCGCAGAATTCTTGTGACTGTGACAACATGCAGTCCTGCACTCAGTCGAAAGAAATGATGATTAAGTCAAGAACCTAAGCTCTCGACAGCGGTTGATATACATCAAGCGGGGACAGTTGAAAACGTGTAACCCGACCGTGACTCGAACCCGGGATATGCTGCTAACATGGCAGACGATCTTCCATCTGAGCCACCGAGCGCACAGAGGATAGCGCGACAGCAGGGATTTATCCCTTGCGCGCTCCCCGTGAGACACACATTCCCAACGTTATGTCCACACACTACATTCGTAGTGCCCCTGCCCATTACACTCATTACTCGAGGCATACAATCTTACCGACTCCCGTGAGAGTTCGGGCAATGCGTGGGCCTCCAGCACAGAATAAGAAGGTCAACGGCCGGTTAGCCTTAACTATATCAAGATGGTATCTGTTCTTTCGGACATGTCCGAAGGAACAGATACCATCTTCATATTGTGTCGAAAGTTCGTCGTCCGAATTGGAGCACTTCCTTTTGAGATGTTTTTTAACGGGCCAAACACTTGGAAGTTGTAGGGTGACATTTCCGGACCTTAGGGAGGATACTGAAACTGCACCTACTTGAACTTGGCCATTAAAATTTGTGTTTTGAATCTCACAGTACACGTCAGTGATAGTGGATCTTCCGTTGTCACAGAATTTGATGAGTATCGGACCTCGGATGTCGAAACCTACGGCGAGAATCACCTTGTGGGCTCCGTTTTGAAGTCCATAGATGTCTCACTATGTTATCCCAAAACGAAACATGCAAATATCAAGCTGTTTCGTTGTAATGATGTTTCGTATCGTTTGATTTGAACACTCCGTGTACAGGTACACTCCGCATGTGGAAGTAGTTGGTTTGATGTTCAAAATAGATAAATTGTAAAAATTACAAGTTCTCCAAAAGACTTATCAAATTTTGGAGACTGAAAAGGTGTCCAAATTATCTCCATAAGATATACGAGTGCAGCAGCGGAAAAGCTTGCTTGATACGCCAATATCTCTATAATAAATACAGAAATGAGAGGAAACTATGCATTATTTACTTCCCGAAGACGAGCAGAAAAGAGACTCTACCGTAATTACAATGTTGCTTATGCACTAGGAATACAGTTCACAAAAACAAATCTGATCTTGATTATTTGTTACCATTTCCATTTATCAAGGATGTAGTTTGCAAAAGAAAACTTAGACCATGCTTTAGGTCATTGTTCTCCTTATATAAATACGAACTTTTATCAAAGACGCTAGTGAAACAAGTTCGCGCACGCTCTGCTGTTGTTGCACCAGACAATAACTTTTAATTTTGGAGTATCGTACTGCTGTTTATACCCCTATATTAACTAGCAGCGATAAAAGTACAATTTATAATATGTTTCCTTCAACGAGTTATTGAGGGTTTACACAGAAGGTACATTTCATGACTTTATAATACTTAAGAATACGTCCACTATCGACCACACAAAAGGTTTCCGTTGTTTGAATAATAACAATAATAATGACAATAATAATCTGAATAACCATCGGTGTTAGTTTGCATCAGGCATAATCGACATCACAAGCAATGGCGGTGTTGTTGGTAATACGAGTTAGAAGCAGCTGTTTTAACAATACGAGTTAGAAGCAGTTGTTTTAACAAGGAGGAGACAGTTGTATTCCACTGCCCACTGCGCAACGGACCTTGTATTCTTCCAGACAGACGCTGGCGACTAAATCTGTGAAAAGACCTTCGTTAGTGATTAGATTAGAGAATAGATTATATTAGATTAGTACTTGATCCATAGATCATGAATATGACACTTCTTAATGATTTGGAACGTGTGAGGTTAATAAAAAGTGTCAATACAAGATATTACATTAACAAAATATTACATGATACTTAATAGTTTTTCAGTGGGGGAGGTGGGGAAATTACCCACTTACTATATACAAAAATTCATCTGATGACTAGAAGGAGTTGCCATTCATAAATTCTTTTAATTTCCTTTTAAATGTTATATGGCTATCTGTCAGACTTTTGATGCTATTAGGTAAGTGACCAAAGACTTTGGTTTCAGCATAATTTACCCCCTTCTGAGAGAAAGTTAGATTTTAGCTTGAGTAGTGAAGATCATCCTTTGTCCAAGTGTTGTAGTCATGTACACTGCTATTACTTTTGAATTCGTTTGGATTGTTAATAACGAATTTCATAAGTGAGTATATATATTGTGAGGCTACAGTGAAGATCCCTATATCTTTAAGTAAGTGTCTGCAGGTTGCTCTTGGATGAGCTCCAGCAATTATTCTGATTACACGCTTTTGTGCAATGAACACTCTTTTACTCAATGATGAGTTGCCTCAGAATAAGATGCCATACGGATGTAGAGAATGGAAATTGGCGTGGTAAGCTAATTTACTGAGATGTATAACGCCAAAATTTGCAACGACTCTAATAGCATAATTAGCTGAACTCAAACGTTTCAGCATATCTTCAGTGTGTTTTTTCCAGTTCAACCCCTCATCAATGCATACACCTAGAAATTTTGAATATTCTACCTTAGCTACCGAATTCTGATCGAAGTCTATATTTATTAATGGTGTCATTCCATTTAGTGCGTGGAACTGTATATACTGTGTTTTGTCAAAGTTTAATGAAAGCCCATTTGCAGAGAACCACTTAATGATTTTCTGAAAAACATCGTTTACAATTTCACCTGCTAATTCTTGTCTGTCGGGTGTGATAGCTATACTTGTATCATCGGCAAAAAGTACCAGCTTTGCTTCTTCGTGAACATAGAGTGGCAAGTCATTAAAATATATTAAGAGCAGCGGAGGACCCAAGACGGAACCTTGCGGCACCCCATTCTTGATTGTTCCCCAGTTTGAGAAATCACCAGTTTTTTGCATATTATGTGAACTGCTTATTTCAACTTTCTGCACTCTGCCACTTAGGTATGATTTAAGCCATTTGAGCGGAGCTCCCCCTTTATACCACAGTACTTGAGCTTATCTATAAGTATTCTGCAAATCTGAACAGACTTCCCCAAGTGCCACATTTGTAGTAATTCACGTAAGAGAAATGGAGCAATTTAAGGATACAATTTCCCGCTTTCACACAGGAATGGAACGATAAAATACCACAGTAGGTTGTTCAATATGAAGCATCCCCTGTCATGCTATTCCGAGTGGTTGGCAGAGTATGCTTGCAAATAAGTTGAATGGGATTATAAACAATTTCTCTGTCGGAAGTCAAACTAGAACGAGAGGAAATTGGGAAGAGGCAGAATATTTTGAAGTGTATAAGTAGCCTGTTAATATGTTGGCAGAGCTATAGACTGTATTAATACCGCTGACAGCGCTCTACACCCTCGGTAAGAGACTCTGTGGTTGAACGGACTTGCAGTTAGGAGTTAACGGGTGGACGGTCTGGTCGTGTGTTTTTCATGGAGATTCAGTGTTGGTAGGACATGCATTGTAAAATGATGTTTGACGTATTTGCTAATGTTTGGCTAGTTGAATAATTGACGATTATATAATTTTTCGAACTGGAAGTCACATGATTAAGGCAAAATCTGATAAATACATTGTTTCCTCTTCAACAAAATCTTTCCTTTGCTATTCATATGCCTAGTAGTAGTTAGAGCCTGTAGTAGGTAGAATCTTTTTATTCGGCTGGCTGTAGTTGCTGCTTGCTGTAATTGCTGTAGTTCGTGTTATGAAGATTTTCTGTGAGGTAAGTGACTTAAGAAATGTATGGGCTATTCTTAGGATTTCTTCTAATTCAGGGCCATTCTTCTGAGTTAATTATTTGTAGTCATGTCGTCATTACAGAGCAGTCAGAATGCTTTGAGCTTGTATATTGTGGGTTAAGTTTGAGTCATCCTTGTCAGGGAAAATTCTGTAGGTCAGTATTGTAATGATAAAAATAAGTAATGAGACAGTAGGTTGAATTGCGTTCAGCAGTTCCAGTACAAACTAAGAAGTTTCACTTGTCGACCCTTAGCCGAGGATACTTCACAGCAATCTTCTGATTTTCTTGTAGTTTGAATAAGTAATGCGTGATTAGAAATTAGTCATTGTTTACTGCTAGCGCGTGTGGAATTTCCTTTGTAGTTGTAGTTCCTTATCGTTGTGCTTTATTGCAATGAGCAAAGCAGTTGTGACATGCATGTGGGTTTGCATTAAGTGTCTCGCAGTCGATTTTGCAACTAATTATTTTCAATGCTATTTTAGTGTGTCTTCCTATTTTTGCTATTCAAATCGTTTTTAATTCTGTGTTTTTGTGTAAAATAGTGTGATAATCATGGCGAGTGAAAAGCGTAAAAATAAGCTGCAAAGCAGAGTGAGAAATGACAGTGACGACGAGCGTACCTTGTTAGCACCACCTAGTAACGAACTGACAAATGTCCAAGACAATAATTTGATAATAGTGCAGAATGACATAGCCCAGGCAGTTAATAACGAAGTACATATTCAAACAATCAGTGAACAGAGAACTACTGTCGATCGACCGGTCGGTAACTGTTCGCCTCACGAATGCGAAACAACAGAACCAAGTCTTGCCGATACCGTAGATTCAGGTTTTGCGTCATTACACGTTTCTCAATTAAGTCAGGACTCACTCTCTGCTTTTAAAAATACGAATGTTGCCTATGCAAATCCACTGCCGAAAAGGACAAAGGAACATGTTTCAGTCACTAATGCATTGTTATTACAATTAAATGAAAAATTTAATCAAACAGATCAAAAACTTCAATGGTTAGACATAATGGAACAAAATCAGAGACAAAGACAGCAACAACTTCAAAAGCTAAACACAGTGGCACAAAATCAGAAACGAACACAGCAACAACTTCAAAAGTTAGACGTAACTGAACAAACGCTTGAACAAACACGTGAAGATTTAACCGCTGAGATACTCAAAATCGAATAGAAGTATCAAACAATTTCTGAAGATATAAAAACAAAAATTTGTGAGCATTTTCCGCCTATTGTTTCGCGACATGAAAACACATTACAGACCACGAACAAGCCATAAAACAACTGCAGATTATTGTACACGAAAATCACACAGTTGCATCTACCGATACCATCACGCAACTGGTAAAAATTCAGGAAAACTTAAAGCACACTGTAGATACGATTACGTCATAAATGGACACTCTGAAACTAGGTTCATAAACATACACGTATGAAATTAGCACAGTATCGGAAAAAGTAGCCGAACTTTCGGATCAGTTGACAAAGTTATCTACGAAGGTAAATGATGATTTGGATGATACAAGACCGGTAGCGTTCACTGATACAGAGGAGTACGGAGAAATTAGGAAATTCAAACAAAGTCAGAAACAAATTAATACGCAATACAAAACAGAAATATGGGAAGTACAAGATCAGTTGGCACAGGTGATACAAGAAATGCATATTGTAGGGAAGCAGCCTACTCACGCTGTAGTAAATTCTCATCAGTTTCCATTGTGTGCCAGCCAGTCTGCTATAACTAGCTCTGACGTCATAAATGTTGCGCAATACCTTAAAAATCAAGCAAATGACCTAAAACTTTTCTAGCAGGTCAGGAATAATACTAAATTAATGTGTGTTAAATATCATTTCGATAACTTCAGCCATTTTCGAATTTTGGACGTTTTTCTGAAAAAAATCATTGGCGCAACAGAAAAGAGCTAGAGACTTCAAAATTTATATTCAGATTCATCTTTCATAATGATTTAATAAAAACAGTACTTTGGATTTCACAAATTAAGATTTTAGTGGAAATTCATGATTTTCTGGTTTTCGTCTCAAAACTGAAGGAAGCAAGATAGATTAAGAAGGTTAATAAATAGGGCTAGGATGTTTAGATTTAAATAGGTTGGAGGTCCGCTATGACTATGAAAATGTGAAAAGTTTCTTTTGAATACCTATGAAATTATAGCGATAGCGGATCTCAAAAGGGACAGTTCAGAGCTCATCTGCTGCGTGCAGTGTAATTTAATTAATTCTCTCGCCCAAAATATTTAACTTAGCCACGTCAAAGTTTTATTATCAATACTTACCTGCGTGCTGAATGCACGTTTAAATTAAGAGCTTCCTCGGCCATCAGCAAAAGAAGCTATAAATTATTATGTAACTTGAAGTGGTGCGTTACTAGCCCAGCGGCTAGTTGGGAGAGCGGATAAGATCAGGCGTTCCCTTCGCCGTCCGCACCGCGGCTTTATATATAAGGACGCTACGCGAGGAAGCAAGGCCCCAGTTCTCTCCAGACGCTGAATGACACGCCATCTGTGTCGGGAGCCGCGTCGCATCAGTGTCACTGCTACAAACAGCCTCGGGTGCCGTATTAAGTTACTAGAGATACGCGGAACCATGAAAACATTTCATGTGAAGTGTTAATTCTGGAATGATTTTCATTATCTAGCTTCAGTTTGCGTATTGTCGCGTTTTTCACGTGCCGTCGCGGGACAGACATTCTACCAAATATTTAGCGTGGCGTTTGATGAAATATTTTCATCAAATTATGGCGAGCATTCTTTTTAACATTTAATTCGGACATTTATAGTTGCATCAGCGCAATAGACTCTGAACTGCTCTGTTAGTTAGGTTGTAGGGATACTTGTGTTTTTTATCAGTGAATTTCAGAATATACTCAACTATTTTGGAAAACCGTTTTAATTAGAAATCCCGGACAATCTCCTAATTCCTCAGAGCTATAAGCTGCAGTTATAATGGTATCTCAATTGAAGTGGGCACTAGGATCTCTAAATACTGGCTCCATGTTTTATTAAATCACTTTCTGAGTGCCAAGAAGTAAATAGAGAGCCAGTCTTGAGAACGGCGAAAGACAGCATTAACAACATTCTAAAAGCCAGAAACTGATTCAACTTGCAAGTGTTTATACAGCAATTAGATTTAATTATTTTTACAAACTCATCCGCCGCCCCACATATGGTGCATCGGCCGGGAAATGTTACAACATTCAAACAAGGATACAACAGTAAAAGATTATTCAACAAACTCAACCGCCGCCCCACATATGGTGCATCGGCCGGGAAATCAACTAAGTGAAAGTGATTTTAACGATTCGGATTCGCGAGTGGAATGCGACACGCAGCTGAGTAATAGAACAGTGAAAGTGTTACGTGTGCATGTGAACGACGCAACTGGATTAACAACACATCTGGATTGACGGAGCTGGCACTGAGTCTAGCGGTGCTGCCGGCATCGCGAGAAGCCAGTCTCGCCGCACCGCAGTCGTCCGCTGGAGCAGCCGGCGCAGAGCCTGCAATTGCGGGCCACGCAATCACACAACAGCCGTCGGAGAGCCGTCTGCAGTTCAACGTGCCACGTCGCATCAGGAATCCTGGTACGCCGCGCCGGCAACGCCATACGTCGTGCAGAAGGAACTAAGTTAAGTGAAAAACTGTTAAAAATTTTACTAACCTGCACTAAAAGACTGTCGGCGATGGAACCGCCAAAAGAAACTGAGTTTAAACTTAAATTAGAACCTATGTCTGTTGAGGGAACTGTAAATTCAGACAACGTTTCAAGTATAAACATGCATGAAGGTAGTAATGTTAAAGTGAAAAAGGAAGTATTGTCTCCTGACAATAGTGTGCGAAGGGGCAATGATTCAATAATAGAGACCCCTGCAGTAAAGCGGAAAGTAGAAATGGTAAATTTATTGGATGATAGTTTCTCTGATGAATTAAAAATGAAACAGTCATCAGAAATGGTAGAGTTTAAGAAGGAGAAGTTAGAGATGACTAATCAATCAGAAGTTTCATTTAATTTTGATGATTCGGGTATTGGAGCTAGTTTTATGTCACCTGAGTGTGATAAAAAACCCGCCAGTGAGCAACCCAAAGATGCTGGGGCTGTTGATCTAAATGTTATATTACAAGCAATAGCTGCCAGTAATGCACAAATGACAGCTGAATTAAAGTCTGAAATGGTGGCCAGTCAAACAAATTTTAATAAACGATTTGAGGCAATGGACAATAAATTAGAATCCAATAAAGCTGAATTAGAAAATTCTTTCAAGGCTAGTTGCAATAAGTTGAAAGAGGATCTGGACAGTTTGAATTATAAAATTGATTACAACCATGAGGATATTAAGAAAAAGGTTGCTCAACAGTTTTCTGAAATGTACAAAACAGTTAAATCCGAAGTTGCTGAGGTTCGCAAAGACTTCCAAATGGAAGATGCGAAGCTGGAGCACAAGTTAACAGAAAAGATCGAGGCGGAATCTGAACTGTGCTCAGGTAGATTTAAAGATGTTAATATTAAAGTAAACATATGTCAAGCAGATGTAGATGCAATTAAAACTGACACTACTCATATTGTGCAATGAGTAGATAATGTTGAAATGAAAGTAGAAAATATTAGTACTAACATTGCTAACATTGAGAGTAAAGTAGCTTCAGTAACTTCTGGTAATGGTAACATACAACAAGTGGTAGCTGCAAACGCCGCTTTTATCGGGTGTCGGCAGTTTTTGCGGTTTGATCCAGATAAAAATATCCACCCGCTAGATTTCTGGAACGATTTTGAAGATGTGATTCCATCAACTTGGTCTGAACGAGAGAAAATCTCATTTATTAGAAGCCATTTAGCAGGTGACGCCATGCGTTGGTCAGCTGATGTTATGTTGAAGTGTAAAACATTAGCGGAGTTTAAAACAGCTTTCATTAATGAGTATTGGTCTAGTAACAAGCAAAATGAAGTGTTGAGAGAATTTTGGAGTGGGAAACGCTTCAATGCAGGCAAGGAATCAATTAAAGAGTTTGCTAGGTCATGGATTTCACGATTGTCACATTTGGCGGAAAAGCTAAAACCAGAAATGATTATACTAGGTCTTGAAGCCAAACTGCCATGGTATTGAAAACTAGAATTATATCAGCCCCTAGAGACAATCTGGATCGTTTCATTGAGTATTTGGAACGTGTAGAACGTGTTGCTGCCAATGAGGAGCAAGCACGTAATAACCGAAATGCCAATAACAATAATAGTAATTTTAGGAACGAGCAAAATGGCAATGTAAACATCAGAACAGTAGGTGTTCACCATCCTAAGAGAGGTAGGAAATGGGGAAATAATTATCAGAACCAACAATGGCATCCAAGGGATAATAATTTTGTTCCAAACAGAAATATGCATGTAAACAACAGTACGGAAAGTAAGGCTATGCCAGCTAACTATAATGAAACTAAAGGAAACAGTAGTATGCCGAGGCAGGAAAACTAGTTCCCGTCTATGAGGACACTGGCGCTCACCAGGCGGTTACTTTTCCTATGCCAGTAGTTAAGGGAATTGGTAAGACAGATCAGAATACTCAAACTGAACATGTGGATGAAGAGTCGGTAGCACCTAAGGATACAACAGATATTAGATCACTCACAGTATTTGATAGATACCGTGTTAGAGACGCTTTCTAAGTGGGAACAGAAAGAGAAGGCGCAGCAGTGTAACGATAGGGACGAGCTACAAAATACTGAATTGACAGGTGAAGAAGCAGAAGAAATTCATGCTTATATTTACGATGAAGATGATGTGCTCTTATCTAAAGTGCCTGTGCAGGATGTTGATAATGTACTAATAGATTTAGGACAGGAGATAAGTGGGAATGTAGAGGGTAGGCTGTTTGGGGTCGATGAACCCAGTAGCTGTGACCAGTTGTCACTTGAGAAGGAAACCGACGATAATGGTGAAAGTGGTTTAGCTGTAACTAATGTTATGCCCGGTCTGGAGGCGCAGAATCGCTCAGACTACAGTAATTTGGGTCATGTTCAGCAAACTAAATGTAATGAAGTCGTGCGGTGTTTCGATTTAAAATTAATAGACCGACAGGAAAAGGCAGCTGAAAATGTAATTCAGGAAACCCCTACACACTGTGACCTAAATGTAATGAAGACAGATGTCGATCACTTTAGTTGGAGACAAATCCAAAAGGAACTATTAGATGAATGTGAGGAACCACCTGTACAACCTAGAATAAGCCACCCTATAATAATAGTGAATATGTTGGGTATCAATGTACGTTGTCTCTTAGACAGTGGAAGTGAGGTGAGTGCAATATCTCAGTCCTTCTTTGATGCATTACCTGGTAAAGACAAGCTTACAGTAATGAGGGTGTCAGGACTAAGAATAATTGGTGCTACTGGCAAGGTGTCAAAAACGGTAAAGCAAGAAGCTTCAGTTAAAAATGGTCTTGCCAATAACCGGAGTAATTATAGTACCTTTTAGTGATAAACATGTAGTAACTGATCATGAAACTTGGGAGCTGCCTATACGAGTTCTGAAAAATAGGAGGTATTGGGACGAAGGTGTTAATCTTAGTAACAGTAAGCTAAACACAGAAAAAGTAAGAAGCTATTAGGTCTCAGGAACGTGATCGACCTAAAGAAATTCATAGGTAGTGAATGAATGCTGTAGGGAGGAGGTTGTTCTGTAACCTCTACACAGTGTGGCAGCTGTGCAGTCCCAGCTGTGTGAGATCTTTTTTCCCTTTCAGGTCTCACTCATTCTTCATCTTTCCTATCCTCAAAAATTTCGACCTCTTCTTTCCAGACATGAAAATTTTCTGTCATGGCTATCAAGCCATGAGTTATATAACCATTCTATCTACCGATTAGTGAAGAAAAATACCTAATGTGACAGACCTAATAGTGACAAACAATAGAGAAGTATGATGTAATTAAGATACAAATGTATTTGAGTAACAATTATGTATAGAACCCTGGTAATATAGTAAGTACAAAGTGTTGTTTTATTGAAATGGTCCACAAACAGTAATTTAAAAAGATATATGAATTCATGTACAAGCAGTATCTGAAGTGGTAGTGAAACCTAGTGTATGCATTAGAGCTAACTAAGAAATAGTAAAAGAGATTGCTTAGTGTTAGGAAAAATATGCAGATAAGTTGTAAGATTAAACTCACCTGGTGTAGCAAGGAAAGGCAGTGTCATAGAATTGAGCAGTGTTTGTGGTTGAGACGTGAAGGACACGTCCCTGAAGTATTTATAAGGTTGGAGCTGGCCATTATTTTAGTGTAGTGTGTGACAAGATACACCTACACGTATTGAGGTTATGAGTTGGAGGCGTGAATGCGACCATAGGTACCCTTATGTTAGATGAGACAGAGCAGCTCATGGTGTCCTATAGGTTTAAGGAATTTAGCATTACGCTCGTCCATAATTACTTGATGCACTTTAGTGGTAGGTCTGAGAGAGACTACCTGAGGTTTCAGCGTCCGATCGAGTGGAAATGGATTGCCACGTGAGCAAACTAATCAGCTGCAGTACACTATGAATATGAAATAAATGTGCTATCCTATGCTTTAAATATTAATAGAGTGAGTGTTAAATAAGTACATACACTAGCAAAATAAATAAATAACATACTGACAGACGTGAAACATTATTTTAGCTCAGCATAAGTACACTTCAAAGTAAGTAAGTACCTAATTGCAGATGTGGAACTGACAACAGCAGAGGACCAATAAGTGGATTTAGTAGTCAACTAAACGTAGTGTGTTTTGAACACTCACAACTGTACTATTACCAAAAGTTACTCACATGTACAAAGAAGCTGAGAAAACAACCACTAATCATACTCATACTATCTCTAAGAATAAAGTAATCAAAGATGAGTCAGTTAAGTGCTCAAAATACAAATGTATCAGGAATGTACCGAGCATTGGTTCAGTGTTCCGGCTCAGAAATAACAAATTCAGATTAAATATGATTTATGATTGTATGCCTTAGGAGCATAAATTTTCTCCAGTACGTGACTAACGGCGTTTTGAGCCATTTGTTTACCGATTTTATGACAGTTAAGTAACCGTGAGAGTAAAATTAAAAAGGTTCTATTAACTTTGTTCCAGCAACATATCAAAGGATAAAATGTATATATCCCCATTTCATTGTGACCCACCCATAGATGTTAAGTGAACAGAGTCTGAGGCACTCTTTTTGTTTGTTCTACAGGACAAACCAGATAATGGCAGCCTGGTAGCTGCGTGAAAGCGTGGAGTGACTTGGACACAACTCACAGTGACCCCTCCCCTTTCCCCCATGTAATTTAGAGAGAAGTGAAGGACGCACACCATAGCAACGTCCCCTCCTCTACCCTTGTGAATGGAAGTGTAGGACGCCAGCCAAAGCGGCTACAACCACGTGTGTAAAAATTATTTGTGAACTTTTCTTTCAGGTTTAGAAAAGACTGCTAAGAGATATTCATCTGTTTGTGTATCATGTTATTTTCTTTGAATTTGTGTATGTAAAAATGTATTTAATGTATTTAATGGATCTAAGATTTTCATAATTTTTTCAATTCGTATGTGTTTGTTTGTCTAAGGCAATATGTATGCCAAAATATTTCATTGACTTTGCTTAAAATTTTGAGTAATGACATTGTTTAAAAAGGCAGTGAACATGCCTACAATTTAAATAATTAATGTAGGTAATCAGTTTTCTTTAATGTTTCTACGGGTTTATATTTCAATTTTGATTTTCATAGGGAGTTAAACTGCACTCTTGCTTCCCTTTTATTTGTAATTAAAATTTTTTTTCATTCATTAACATTCATAAACAAAAAAATTTAAGTAGAGGGTGATGTAGGGAAGCAGCCTACTCACACTGTAGTAAATTCTCATCAGTTTCCATTGTGTGTCAGCCAGTCTGCTATAACTAGCTCTAACGTCATAAATGTTGCGCAATACCTTAAAAATCAAGCAAATGACCTAAAACTTTTCTAGCAGGTCAGGAATAATACTAAATTAATGTGTGTTAAATATCAGTTCGATAACTTCAGCCATTTTCGAATTTTGGCCGTTTTTCTGAAAAAAATCATTGGCGCAACAGAAAAGAGCTAGAGACTTCAAAATTTATATTCAGATTCATCTTTCATAATGATTTAATAAAAACAGTACTTTGGATTTCACAAATTAAGATTTTAGTGGAAATTCATGATTTTCTGGTTTTCGTCTCAAAACTGAAGGAAGCAAGATAGATTAAGTAGGTTAATAAATAAGGCTAGGATGTTTAGATTTAAATAGGTTGGAGGTCCGCTATGACTATGAAAATGTGAAAAGTTTCTTTTGAATACCTATGAAATTATAGCGATAGCGGATCTCAAAATGGACAGTTCAGAGCTCATCTGCTGCGTGCAGTGTAATTTAATTAATTCTCTCGCCCAAAATATTTAACTTAGCCACGTCAAAGTTTTATTATCAATACTTACCTGCGTGCTGAATGCACGTTTAAATTAAGAGCTTCCTCGGCCATCAGCAAAAGAAGCTATAAATTATTATGTAACTTGAAGTGGTGCGTTACTAGCCCAGCGGCTAGTTGGGAGAGCGGATAAGATCAGGCGTTCCCTTCGCCGTCCGCACCGCGGCTTTATATATAAGGACGCTACGCGAGGAAGCAAGGCCCCAGTTCTCTCCAGACGCTGAATGACACGCCATCTGTGTCGGGAGCCGCGTCGCATCAGTGTCACTGCTACAAACAGCCTCTGGTGCCGTATTAAGTTACTAGAGATACGCGGAACCATGAAAACATTTCATGTGAAGTGTTAATTCTGGAATGATTTTCATTATCTAGCTTCAGTTTGCGTATTGTCGCGTTTTTCACGTGCCGTCGCGGGACAGACATTCTACCAAATATTTAGCGTGGCGTTTGATGAAATATTTTCATCAAATTATGGCGAGCATTCTTTTTAACATTTAATTCGGACATTTATAGTTGCATCAGCGCAATAGACTCTGAACTGCTCTGTTAGTTAGGTTGTAGGGATACTTGTGTTTTTTATCAGTGAATTTCAGAATATACTCAACTATTTTGGAAAACCGTTTTAATTAGAAATCCCGGACAATCTCCTAATTCCTCAGAGCTATAAGCTGCAGTTATAATGGTATCTCAATTGAAGTGGGCACTAGGATCTCTAAATACTGGCTCCATGTTTTATTAAATCACTTTCTGGGTGCCAAGAAGTAAATAGAGAGCCAGTGTTGAGAACGGCGAAAGACAGCATTAACAACATTCTAAAAGCCAGAAACTGCTTCAACACGCAAGCATTGTTACAGCAAATTTTTTTTACAAAATCACTCGCCGCCCCACAATATTTTTGAGGATACTACCACTCCGACACCGGAACAACGATTTATAAGTTCGGAAAAGTCACAAAGTAATAACATATGGTATTTCGAAGATTTTGAAAGGAGTTGGCAAGGTGTATTGTGCCTTGAGATGGAACCACGTAAGTATTACCTATTTGTGACCCGGCGTCACGATGACTTTGAATATAAGCTCTTCATCACAACGCATAAATTTAAAACATTCAAGAATTCTAGTAATGATATACATCCACAGGCCTGGCTTAATCAATTTTCTCATTGTTTTCCTCCTAACTGGTCATTAGAGCATAGATTAGAATTTATGTGTATTTAGAAAATGAACCAGCGGTAAGAGTGCGATCGCTCATTCGCGACTGTCACAGTGAAGGAGATTTTCCTCATGCCTTCCCTTCTGCGTATTGGTCTCAGGCTAATCAAGATCGAGTAAAACAAAGTATTACAATGATGAAACATTTCGAACAGTCTAAAATATTTTGAAGATATGTTACACAAGAATCAGTATTTGTCAAATTCGTACAGCCCCTCGGAACTCATTCGCATTTGCTTTATTAAGTTGCCTGAACAATTAAGACCTATTATTTTGGTTGGACGTTGTAAAGATAATATCGAAGCTTTTCAGGGACTTTTTCAAGAATTATAAATTGACATAGACATTCGCATAATGCGAAAACAGGAACCGACAACAATTTCAGGGCACATCCATCAAAATTTCGTGAGGATAGAAATAATAACCGGGCACGACAAGGCTACTGTTATAACGCAAATCGAGCACAAAAGAGATATCACCCGTATGACAACCATTGGTAAAATGACTATGACAGAGACAACCGTAGAAATAGACAATATGGAAACCAGAATAATTATTATCATCGGAGACAAAATAACTTCAGACTCAACAGTCCACCTCGTAATTACGGTTCCGGGAGAAATTGTCCACCACTTAACCGACAAGAAGGAAATTACAGAAATTACCGACAAGACGACAGACGCTACAGTCGGGACAACAGAATTTAATCAGAACTGGCGTGATTCAAATAGGGCAGGGCCCTCTCGACAAGCTGAAATTATAGAAATTAGATCTCCAAATACCAGTAACGACGCATAACAACTAGGAGTTAATAGACAATGACTCACTTCGCTGACAACCACAAAACGTACTTATGAAGCTGACGAAATAGCTGCCATGACTATCAGTTACGTGAAAATGGACGACATTATGGACATTTTATTCCAAGAACATTACATGTAACAGAACAATACTGCGTATCCTGTAATTCACATCACAACAAATGACATAAAATTTACGGCAGTACTTCTCTCCGGCTGTCCTATTTTGGAAATTAGCGAAACAGCTTTCAGTAAATGCAACAAATCGAACGATTGCCCAACACTTCCTTTACGTGAGATTAAATTACAATGTATAATTACTGCAAAAATTGTAGATGCACCAACAAACTAAATTCTAAATCTTTTGTCAAAACCACAGATTTATTATGAACTTTATTATTATGCCATTATTGTCGACGGAGATTATATTCGTTGTAGATTTTTTGAATGACCATTAAGCAATTTTAAACTTTCACGACCCTGAAGTAAGTTTAGGGAAAGAGGGTAAGTCAATAGCTTTCAGATTTGAAGATTGGCTTTCAAACCATGAAAGGGGAATCAACAGGCTTTAGGTTTTGTCACATACCAGTTTGCAACTTTCGACGGAGTTAGACAGTAATTATTACTTTGCAAGTACTAGCAGGGATGAAATTGATAATGTATTAGATACAAAGGTTTTAATTCAGAAAAAGTTCAAACAATTGAGAACTGTAATTACACTGATAGGCAGGACCTTTTTGACATCTTACAAGCACATTTCACAGTTTATACTCACAAAATAGGAACAATTAAAGGATTTCGACACAGATTTCGTGAGCATTCTAAATTTTGCGTCAAACCATATGTAATTCCGGCAAATTATAGGGACCATGTTACAATCTATGCTTGATGAGGGCATTATTGAACCAGAGGTAACCTCACACAATAATCCAGAAGAAAAACGTGTCGATCAGGCTATTCTTAGATTCCAGACAAATAAATACCATAAGCATTCCTGAAACAGACAGGCCACAAACGTTGGAAGAACTTCTTAAAAATATGAATGGCATAAATTGTTGTCTTCTATTGATCTCAGGTCAGGCTTTTATCAAATTGAACTTCATCCAGAATGTAGAAAATATACGGCTTTTCTTTGCTTCGGCTTTTGTTATCAATTTCGGTAACTTCCTTTTCGTTTGAACATTTATCCCGCAGCATTCATTCGTGGGCTAAATTCCATATTACCTGAGTTCACCTCATACGTGGACGATATTTTAATAGCAGAAGCCTCTTGGGAACAATACAATCGTATCCTCAACAGTTTGTTACGTATTTTTGCTGAATATGGAATTACAGTTAGCTTGGAAAAATCGGAATTCGGAGCAACAAAGGTGAAGTTTTTGGGTCATATTATTTCTTCCTAGAGCACTCAGCTGGATCCTGAAATGTTGGAAGCAATCAGAGCCATTCCAGTTCCATCCACAAATAGATAATTTCGAAATTTTCTAGGTCACATGAATTTCTATCGTCGTTTCCTGAATATGCAAATTCTAGTAACACCAAAACTTGGTTCTCTCACTGGCAAAAACACTATTTTGAACTGGGACGAGCAAGCACAGTTTGAATTTGGTTCTGTGAAAGATCTTAGCTCAACCAGATCTGCCACAAGATTTATGTCTTAGCACAGATTCTTCTGAAGTTGATCTTGGTGCCCATTTATTACAAGAAACCATAGAAAATGACATTACTGTTTAGAAAACGATCGCTTTTGGTAGCCGCGTACTAACAAAACCTGAGACAAATTATTCCGTCACTGAATTGGAAGCTGTAGCTATCGTTTTGACATTTGACAAATTTCGTTTCCTTCTTTCTGGCAAACATGTAAAAGTTTATAGTGAGCTTCGAGAATTTGCAATTTCTTATGTCATCAAAATTAAATCATGACAGGTTGAAACGTTGGGCATTGTTTCTGCAAGAATTCCACTTCACAATAATATACATTGCTGGTACGAAAAACATCGTTGCGGACGCAATTTAACGTGCACCGGCTGCCTTGAGAAAAGCAACACAAAAGCTAACCTTGACAAAAATTTCAGTGTTCTTTAAATTCAAAAAGTAGCATTTGAAAACTTCGTCACTGCCTTTTTAAAGGACATTGATCATGAGCAAGACAAGGATCCGATTTGGAAAGATATTAAAAGTAAATGGCATGAAGAGACACACACGCTGATTCGTCATTATTATCTCTTTAGAAACAACATATTCTCCAAACGTTGCTCTGTTACGACAAGTTATAGGTACTTTTCATTCCTGAGGATTTTGTTAATAAGCTCATCTGGTACATTCATTTCAGCTACGCACATTTTGGCCCACGAAAATGTTATCATATTCTTCGGACGACTTGTTACTTTAAAAACATGTAAAAGAGAATTAGGAGAGTTTTTTCTATTTGTAAACTTTGTCAAAAAGCTGAATCATCTACCATCTCACATCGTGCTCCATTGTTTCCTATTATTCCTACTAGATTAAAAGAATTCGCTGCTATTGGCCTTCTTTGACCCATTGTCAAAACATTGAATGTCTTATTTCACACCATCACGGAAAGCCACGGGACGGTCTGTATCCAACGCCTTTGATAAAAATTTATTACGTGAAGTTGTACACGTTGCCAAGGTCATTTCAGGTATCGGACCGCAATACAGATCTGCTATTTGGTAACGCATTCTTCGGAATCGTAAACTCAAACCTGTTTTTATTTTGTTTTACTCTCCACATTGTAACCCGTCTGGACGCATTATGAAAGAAATAAATAAGTTTTGCAAACTTTATTGTCGCAGGAAGCATCAGTATTGGAGCAGTTACTTACACTTATTTCAAAATGTGCTGAATGAAATGCCTCGTGATTCCACACCTTTACTACCTATTCTTGTTCTGAAGAATGAGGAACCACCGAACAGAATCAGAGAGCTTGTACCTTTTCCGAGCACACGTAAACTTCGATGTAAAGACGTAATTGATTTGGCTATCGAAAATATAAATTCTGCTGCAGACAAAAGGAGAAAACTACACGGTAAGACAAATTCAAAGAAACTACTTATGGGTCAGAAAGTTCTCATTGTCACATAGGAAGGAACATTTGAGTCACAAATTTTTTTTTATTTACCATGGACCTTACAGGATCCGGCGTGTACCGCATGATAATCGCGTTGCGGTTGAAACTCTGCCTACTAAAGAAAGTAAAGGATTACACCACATTTTTCACGTAAAACTGTTTGTTGAGAAATAATTTGCTTTCTGACTTAATCGTTACTGTAACATTTTTGACTTCAAGTTACTTTTACGCTTCGTCACATTTAGCATGTAGCGATGTTTTGAAGTTAACTGTCTAGTCAAGAATCTATGGAACTTATTAATACAGTAATTTTACGATTTCACTTTTATAGGGAGCAGACGACACAGTCTTATTGTGTGTACATTTCTGCTTGTTAGTTGCACGGTTACGTCACAACTTTAAGGTCCTCATTCTTGGAACATATACGGCTAATGAGGTTTTACTACAACATTTTGCTTTACTTGAAAAGAAACGTTTTTTTATTTAAAGTACTTTCTCAGATGTCACAGGTGACACAGTATTTAGTTTGTTTGACAGCTATATGATTATATTACGATGCTACTTATGAGTGACACAATTTTCATTATTGATTTTACGCTATATCTGTTTTATGTCTGCACAGTGTCACATCCATATGCTACAGTGCAGTACTTTGAAGGTCACAGCAATGAACGTAATAACTACGACTTTTATACGCATAGCACTTTTCTTTTGTATATGACAAGACAAATACATCGATTTTTGAAGAATTTTGCATATGGACGAAGATGACTACGACACTTGGCACATTTTTACCACCAAGCAATGACAGAAATTTTCTTACAGCAAGAAGCATAGCTTAGCGCTACATGACATGCATTTGACTGATTACCTTATGTACTTGGAACATTTTTAGAAATATTTTTGAACTACAATGATACAGAGAAGGTTTTCTGTGATACATTTCAATCCGCAGTTTTAATATGTAACATCTGAGGTATAATTACATTATCCCTCATGGGGGTACGCCTAGGGTACGCCTACTTTGTGTACGATGCATGTGGCAAGCGCAAGGAGCCCTAGCTAATATGGTATTTGCTTACACAGTTTTGTACATCGGTACCATACTTCTCTAACACATAATCACACAGCTATATGACATTTAACAGTGAGAAATAAACATTTTTTACTACGTCTCTGACACATGTCTACGTAATTACACGGTGGGATTACTTCGCATTTATGAAATAGTGCTTTGTCTGCATTTTTGGAACTGTTCACATTTGCCTTAGGCACAGCGACGGCTTTGAGTGATGTATATTGTATGTGACCTTTATGATGCATCATGCAGCGCAACTTGCTGTGACAGTGCGAGAGAGAGAGAGACACAAAGATATTGTTTATTACTCCGTGGCGGTCAGCGCTCACATAATTATTCTTAGGATATAGAGCTTTTGTCCTGGTTAAGAGTAATTTTTACAAGTAGAGAGCCATTCTTGTGATGTAAAAACCGACCCCATTGCGAGTTTTTGATTCACATTGTAAAATATATGTGTATATAGAAAGAAATCAGTTAATAGAACAATAACATATTGTTCATTTCAAGGAGGTACGAGATATTCTTCATCCAGCGTATACTTCTATTGTGATTTAATAATAAATACCAGCATGAGAACAGTTCCGACGGGAGCGATCAGTTCTAGTGAAACAGTTCGATGCTTTTCTTCGGAAAAGAAGTCATTTCATGGATCATTCAAATCCACAATAGTACCTGGACAATTCACAGAAATGAAAGCAATCTGATTGCTATGCAACAGAGCCCCGAAGAATATTTCTCCGTACTTTGGTTACCACTTTCAGCTCAACACGGTATCTGTAGCATCTGGAACAGATTTCTACAACAGCGGAAGCGCGTAATCGCTATCGGTTTCACACATCGCCCTGTGTGCGCTGTATGTATTTACCCACAACAGTGAACATACAGTTACTCACACACATAGAAAGACAATACAAAGTGGTGTGGGAAACATTTTAGTATAAAGGTCATGTAGAGTCAAACAGTAATTACCCTAGTAGTAGTAGTAAACAATTTTTTTTTTTTTTTTCGAAGGAGCCTTTATACCTTGACGTAATGCTCTGCTGCGCTGGGCTGCAGACTAGCTGCCTTGAAATATACCCTCTGTTGTATTGCCTTGCAACCTTACCGGTGCTGCTTAAGCCGCTAGGAAGCTCGTCGCACTCCTACAAGCGTTTGCATACCTGTAAGAAAGAGAGGCCGTTGATCTTGCTATTCACATTCCTTTGCAGAAACCACGACAGACACGAAATACACTATTACTTGTAAACATATGATTACAGTTTGAGTTTGAACCTCCTGCTGCTTACTGAAATGCTTATGAATTGATGAGAAATATTCTTACGTTTACACACTTGATTATGACAAGTGTCTCTCTACAAGAGTTGAGAATGAAATGACCCATGGCTATAGAATTATGTTTTTATGTTTTGCTTTGTAGATATTTGCTTATTTTATTTGATATCTGTTTTCTAGCTGAGCTGCAGCATTGGTTTTATAAAATAAAGTTCAATACATATGCTAATGTGAACACTTTCTGTCAACAGATCCATTAAATAATAATTTCATGATCCACATACTTAAAAAAAAACAGCACTTGGAAAGGAAAGAGCAATAAGAAGGACTAGTAATAGAAACTGAATATATAATTTTCTTTTCAAAGACTTGGTAATTGTTTTGGTAGAATAAGTTGATGTGGTGCACCACTTTAGTGTTAAGATGTGACATAGAATCATTGCATTTCACATGGGAGATAGACTAGATCTTGTTCCTTGTACTGGAGCTTTGCACAGTTTTGATGATCACAGATGCACACATGGTACTGAAAGCTTATACGTATGTTTCCCTTATCTGCATTGCTGTCTTTACTGTAATATTTTTCTGCTTGTGCTTTCTCATGTTTAGGTATAAGATATTGCATTTCCTGCTGCTATTTGTCAGGTAATGACCTAATGAATTTTACTTTGTATTACTGGGATATGCCTGTTTTACGACTGATTTATTTTTCTTATCTCCTGCTTATTGCCTTATATTAGTTGTAATGTTGCATTTGCTTTGTTAATTTAGACATGCTGCTGCTTGATTTGCCAATTTACATTTTTGTCGTTGTTTGTGTTAATTTTTTGTGCTGCTGCATTGCCTCATTGTCTAGTTTATGTATCTGAGCTCAGTAGATTGAAATTAGCTTAAGAGGGGTATGCCATATAAGAAAATGCATTATTATGAATTGGGAAGAAACGCATCGAGAAGCTATAAGGAAAAGCATTTGATTTATTTGATATTGTTAATATAAATTTTTTTAAGAACTTTGCCTTGCCCACTGCCCAAAACACTTTGTAAAATATTTTGTGGGGAACAGGGAGGGGGGCTGTGTAAGAAGCCTTTTTGTATGTTGGCAGCGCTATAGACAGTATTAATATCGCTGACAGCGCTCTGCGCCCTTGGTAAGAGACTCTGTGGTTGGACGGACGTGCAATTAGCAGTTAGCGGTTAACAGTTAGCGAGCGGACGGTTTGGACGTGTGTCTTTCAGGGATATTCACTGTTGGTAGGACATGTATTATAAAATGATGATTGATGTATTTGCTAATGTTTGGCTAGTGGAATTATTGACGATTATATAATTTTTCGAACTGGATGTCACGTGATTAACGTAATATCTGCTAAATACATTGTTTGCTCTTCAATAAAATCTTTTGTTTTGCTAACCATATACCTACTAGTAGTTAGAGCCTATAGTAGGTAGAATCATTTTATTCAGTTGGCTGTAGTTGCTGCTTGCTGTAATCGCTGTACTTCGTGTTATGAAGATTTTCTGTGAGGTAAGTGACATAAAATGTATGGGTTATTCTTAGGATATCTTCTAATTCAGGGCCATTGTTTTGAGTTAATTATTTGAAGTCATGTCATCATTACAGAGCGGTCAGACCGCGTTGGACTTGTATATTGTGGGTAATAAACGAATAGGGTAAGTTTGAGTCGTCCTTGTCAGGGAAAAGTCTGTGGATCAGTGTTGTAGTGATAAAAATAAGCAACGAGACCAAAATGATTCAAATGGCTCTGAGCACTATGGGACTTAACTTCTGAGGTTATCCAGACTGAAGCGCGTAGACACGCTCGGCCACAACGGGCGGCCCGCGCTTGCAATGAGAAATACCATTCAAGGCGGGTGCAACAAAAAGATGCACGATCTCATCTGAAGTGGCAGTTACGGTCGTCCGCTCTCCATTTTCGAGAAAGTAAGATCCCATGACTCAGTGTGACGAAACTGCACACCACACTGTCATCTCGCTGAAGTGTAAAGGGCGTTCATGAATTTCGTTAGCGATGCTGCACACTACTGGTAGTTCTGCTTATTCACATAAGCTGTGAGACGTAAACGGGCCTCATGTGACCCACAGCTTGTCGTGAAATCCGTTTTCCTCGTTTATGTTTGACGTAATTTGCTGACAGAATTGCAGTAGCAGCTGGTAATCGCTCTCGATCCGCAGCTTATACAGATGAACTTTGAAATCGTAGTGGAGATTTCGGCGAACACTCCCTCGGGACATACGCTTCCTTACCAATTGAACGCCGTGGGTTCCGTAAGACTGAAACGTGCCCAACTTGTGGAGCACGAGCACTTCTCGAACGTCAGGTTGGTTTCCTTTTTAGAGCAGATACAGTCTCTTCAAAACTTCTTATGCAAGTCTTTATCGCGTGTTTCGAAGGAACCCGACGATGGCACCCAACGATGAAAAGATATCGGACTTCGCTCTGCGCGCTTTCCAAACTATCATTGTTCTTGGAAAACATGTTTGTAGCAAAAGCACGATGTTGACCGTTCCATCGATCAATGTTTACTAAACAGCGAAACCACTTACACCTCAAGGTTCCTCTTACGCGGTCCTGCCATCTGTATGCCATCTGTATATGGCTGTCGCTACGCACTTCGAAAGTTACCGTTTCTCTGTTCACCCTCTACAGTATACACAGTATAATGGCTAGGTCACAAATTGATTGCTACTGGGAGTACCAACGCGACGGAAACAAAAGAAAAAAATACCTCTCACCAAATGTTGTGAACTATGGCTGAAACAATGGGTCGCAGTTCCTCTTTTAGAGAGTCTTGTGACACTGCTGTCGTCTCCCTACTAACTCGCAAGATGAATGATTCCACGTAGCTGCCGGTATCTCCCTCGGCATCATTGTTGCTTTCAATACAGTTTAGCATGTACGGTGAACTTTGAAACATGACTGACATTCCAAACTTTCCCATTGCCTATTTGCCTTCAACTATAGTAACACTTTTTTAAATAAAAAAAATACCAAAAATAAACGCAGGGTTGTTATTTGTGGAGTCGGTTTTGGGTGGAAACTGGTGTTCCTCAGGCACTTGGGGAATACTGGACCATTGCCCCACTTCCCAATATCGATTAAGGAGTCTTCTAGGTACAAGCAAGTCCCCCACCACCTGCTGTACTTCCCACTTCGACTCGCACTTTCAAAGTGTAATTCTGCCCTCTAAAACTTTGCCTCGAATGTCTGTGCCTGCTTGACACTTACAGTTTAAAATCAACGTTCACACCTTTTTTGGGTGAAGTCAGAACATCTGACATTAAAACTTATTGTCTGCTCTGTAAGAGTTCCGTTCCACTAAAATACCCATGTTATAAATTACGTGTGTATTTAAAGAGGAAGGACGAACGTAATTAACAGTTGTGGAATGGAGAGCAGCATGTAGGAAATAAAAGTTCCTATGTAGGAACTAAAAGTGCAATCATGGTGGGAACAACTCATACCTCATAAGCAGATTTTGGTAGAAGAAGAATATTTCTTCACCAAGACAGTTTTATTGCTAACATCTTCCTATACGAAACTGCGAAGAAGTATTGCACTTAAGAGAAACGACAACGACGGGAAGACTGAAGGGGAAACTGCACGTATTTGGATGGTGAACAAACAAACGCAACAGATGTTGGCCTATCTTGCCTCGCTACAGGTACTTCCTTCTCTGCCAAGATCATCAGTGGACTATACCACAGGAAGAACAAATTGTTAGTAGATTCTTGTGGCAGACGAAGTCTATTTTTCTCTCTCTATCGGAATCGCTATTTGTGCTAGCAGGTCGTTAATCTGTTTGTAGACATTTCAGTCCATTATTTCCACCCAGATGCTTAGCGTGGTAGTCAGACATGCTGTCAGTCAGGTTTGTTAAACCAACTCTCCTCAGAGTGGGCTGCCTAGTGCAGTCAACAGCTCACCCAAGAATACGCGAACATATCGCCCGCTCGGGTAATTGTTCCAACGCGTGTACGCGTAATTACTTGCCTCCTAATTGGTCGAACAAGCTTGCGAATTTGGTTGAGGTGATTTCTTTTGTTTCCAATGTAAACCTTCTGCCTCTGGTACGGTTTCATTATGGGTGTGCATTTGCAAGCTGGTAAAGATAGAATACTTTAACGCCGAGCTTTTTATCGAAAAAGTTAAAAAAATTATGAAAAAGTGTCAAACATATGAAGATGAAAAAGTTATACAATGTTCGGATGAGTTAGCAGAAAAATTTAGGGATTTATTTTGAGTTAAAAAACAAAACGAAGTCATAGATAATAACTTAAAACATTTCATTTGTGCATGTCATACAAAATCAACGTTGTTGAGTCGTTCCTAACCTCTTGTTGACATACTGCCTACTGGCTTTGTCTCGGGATCTTTGGCCGACGTTCGTTTAATGTTTTTCTTTTTTTTATGACGCTTTTCCAGCACGAGTGACTGGTATTATCAAAGGCTGAATCTCCATCACTAGCAATGGATGGTGAACCTTTGACAGTCTCTACCACTAGTGATGGCTAAACGTCAGAAAAATAGTTAAATTTTGGCCGAAGACCCGGAGACAAAAGGCAACAATTAATACGCCATACTAAATCATTTTTTCCTTCTAGGCCATTCCACCACTGACAACAAAGTATTATAAAATATTTATCGTAATGATTTTGCATACTAGGCCCCTATTTCTCAGATTTCTCTGTCATCATTATCAACAGTATTCTCACGCAAACTATCCTCATTGTTGTGTGTTTCTGTTCATGTAATGTAATTATGTATCGGGGTCCATGCTTTTCATTACACAGGTCTGGCATCCTCGTCGACGTATATGGACGATCTGACACTGTTCATACTTTTAAAAACAGTTGTTGTAAGCTCGTTGTCCATTGGTAGATGTTTCTCCGACTTTGAGATAGTCATCGATGCATAGTCACGACAATTCACTGGATTTATTTTGCAAATTTTAGTTTTGCAAGCCGAAAGAAGATCGTAGGAGTTTTCTGTTGAGCCACCATTTCTAGTTACTCATAACCTCAACAGTGTCACCACTTGCCGTACATAGAAACAAATTCAATGTTACTCAGCTTTGACAGTTACCGTTTACTTGCTCTGCAATGAAAAATAGGTTCAAGATTTTTCTTACAGAGCAAGAGGAAGCTGAATACCTCTTTTATGGGCATCATATTTTAACTCCGTACGAAAGATCTTTTCATTTTCCGGCTGCAATACCAAAAGTGCATACGGTATATAAAGAATCATATCTCTTTATTGACCACAGTAGGTTGCTGCGTTATTTACTTATTGAGACGCGGGTTTCGGTCAGACACCATCATCTGCTGTACACTTTAGCTACAAGCAAAGGTTTATGATCGTACAATAATGAGTTTCGTAGCAATACGAACACAACATGGCTAGTCGAGTTCTCACTCCACTATAGCATAATTTTCTCATGGAAGTAGTCAAAAAAAATTATCACTTTTGTTTGCACGTAGGTCTGTGTCTGTCTCGTGACAGACGACCGTATTAAAGATCTGCGAGTATTTAGTGTTATTTTCCTTAACATCTCAGCTTGCATCACCGATGAAAGATCAGCTTAGTGATTTACTGATCATGAAACGAAACAGCATTCAGAAGTTAAATGTGGAATTTTTCTTCTGACAAAGTAAAATATCTCTATAATATACATGAAATTTCCTTAATTAAGTTGAGCTGATCAACATATAATTTCCATGTCACCTTCATATCTCTTTATTGACCTCAGTACGTTGCTGCGTTATTTACTTATTGAGACGCGGGTTTCAGTCAGACACCATCATCTGCTGTACACTTTAGCTACCAGCAAAGGTTTAGGATCGTACAACAATGAGTTTCGTAGCAATACTAACACAACATAGCTAGTCGAGTTCTCGCTCCACTATAGCATAATTTTCTCGTGGAAGTAGTCACAAAAATTATCACTTTTGTTTGCATGTAGGTCTGTGTCTGCCTCGTGAATATTTAAATCTTCATTCCATAGTACTGGAGTTTGCTGCTAAATATTTCAACCCATCGTGTAAGTGAAGATCTGCAGTAACTTGTTTTCTGCATATGAAGAGGAAGATTCCATGTTTAGCTGGCGAAAGTATACGGGCAAATGGCACAATCATATGACGTAGTGATTAAGTGGTGCAAAGAATCCAGTGCGGTCAAATAAGACTGAATGGCGAAGAACCGGTAAACATTAGGAGGTACTGGTGCTCCAAGACTGGTGTATCGCAATACAAGCGACGGCAGAATGAATAAGAAGAAGTCATCGATCAGTTTTCAGTATCTTATACAACAATTTGCATGTGACAAAAGTGCCTGTTGGATTCAATGACTGCTCACATTCTTCCAAACAGCCAGGCGAACCAAGGCAGCATTGGAAATGTTGCAACTATATCTGGCCAATGAAGATAATTTTCTTAGTCACCTAGTCCTCATGGGACGTTGGATGGTGCATGATTATGGCCTCGAGATAGATGAAGAAGCAAGCTGCGCAACAATACGAATTAACTACGGCCGAAAAGGCAAAGAGCTAACGATCGTCGTGCAATATGATACTGAGTTATTTTTGGAATTACAACATTGTGGAGCTAACAGATTATGCTTGTAAAGGGTAATAAAGTCATTCATTTTTCTTCTTTGGGCCAGCGCCGGAATGAAGTAATTTTACTCCTAACGACGAAGCAGGAGACATCTGTCGCATCTGTCGAAACCTCGAGGATTTTATTAGACGTCAGATGGCTTTTGTTTCTGAGATACTGCCGCGAAACACTCCGAGGATACTTCCAATTTTGTTAGTTATTAATATTGTTGTACTACTCGCATGATCAGTACATGAAACGAAATGCTATTTTTGGCCAAACTGAACGTCTAAATATACTGGTTTTCATAAATCTTGATCACATTGTTGCTTTATAGTAGACTTCTATAAATTGGTCTAGAGATTACAGCAAGGGAGTGTTATAGTCACGTCACTCTTTACCCTTTATATTAAATGATCTAATGGATAACGCTGGAAGCACTGAGAGGCTATTCTCCGGCGATTCTGTTGTCTATAGGAAGGTTGCAACGCTGGAACACTGTAGCGAAACGCAGGTAGGCAAGAAGGCAGTCAACGATTGGTGCAGTGACTGGCAGTTGGCCCTGACGGTAAATAAACGTAACATATTACAGGGAAATGGGAGGACGAGATATACTGCTGGTCAGTTGTACTACTTCCGACAAATCAGAATGTATAGCAACTGCCGCAATGTAACTAGGAGTCCTGCGAGTTCTAAGTGGAATGATTAGATAAAATAAACAGTAGGAGAAACAGATTCCAAGCCGAGAATTCTGAGGAAATGTAATTCACATAGGAAGGAAACCATTTTCAAAACACTCGTTCGACTGATTATTTAATACGGTTCATCCTTCTGGGATAACTAGTACGTTTAAAGGAAGAGATATGGAAGAACGGCGCGTTTCCTCACGGGATCGTTGCTCGGCGCTTGAGCACTGCGGTGATAATCAACAATGACAGACACCTCATGAGATACGATGGGCCACAAGCGGTGATATATTGTCAAAACTTTAAGAGCGTCGGTTTCAGGAAGAGTCGAACAATGTATTACTTCCTCGCACATATTTCTCCCGAAATGACCATGATGACAAATAACATGAATTAGAGGTCGTATGTTCGTCGACAGTCTTTACCGTCCTACTTACCATTTGTGAATCCGCTAAAAATACTCTCTGCTACACACCATAAGAAGGCTGACGTAGATGTTCATGTACAACAAATACAGTTCTCGCGAGCAGTTGAAAGTTTTTATTCGTCACACCACTATGTTACCATCTCCTAAAAATCCATTTCCTTTCTGACATAAAACGAAGATCAAGAATGCCATAAATACCTCCTACCAAGAGAGCTGTACTCTACCTCTCGCGACGTGGTCCATATCCCAGAGAATTACTGAAAATGCCACAGCGCATGACACACTTGTGAATGTGGAGCAGTCGGCACCCCAGACTACATTATCCGGGAATGTGCCATTAGACAAGATGTCATAGATCAGTGCAGGATCGTCTTTGACAATACGACAGTCCGTAACGTAAAAAGAAATTAGGAATTGTGGGATAAACTGACCTCCTGATAGCAAAAATATCAACCAATGAATTGCAAGACTACATCATCTATAGACAACTAAGAAGAGGTCATACACTGTAACAACAATATGCCCCATGGAATAACAAATATGTAGAACAACTTTTGAGAAGCAGTGAGGTGATGAGCCTTGGACAGGACCAGGAAGGATATCCTGAGATACTGAAAGCCATCCCCCCGTCTCTTCACCTTGGATGGCACAGCAGCACTGCCCCTGTCAGTCCTGAGTTCCATGTACAATCACCAGGGGCCAACTACCCAGACAAATGAGGAAATCTAAGTTGGTTCGGATACCAAGTGCAGGAAAGTAGTGTAGATTAGTGTCGTGGAGTTTAGCGCTGTATATTAGTGTAATCCAGTATTTTAAATTAAAAAATGGTTCAAATGGCTCTGAGCACCATGCGACTTAACTTCTGAGGTCATCAGTCACCTAGAACTTAGAACTTGTGGCGACGTCATTTATGCACTGCGCCAAAAACAGCGGGTGAAAGCTGCAGCTGATAGATATTTATCTTTGCCGTAGTCGGCTTGGTTACAAGTTGTTTATTCTTGTTAGTTTTTTATCTGTGCTTGGAAAATAAAATGTTTTCTCATCTCATGAAAAAGCTGTTACTTCATAAAATATAAAGGCTCCCATAGTGGTGACCCCGAAAAATCGTAGCAGAAGCATAAAGAAAATATATATACCAACGAGAATAATGAATTCAGAGACAAAAGCATGGGGGCAGTGGAATCAAGATTGAAGACTACAGTCTGTTCGACCAAGGATCGCTTTCCACGCCCTTTGATTCGCCACAAAACGGAACGACAGATGTTAACGCAAAAGATTTGAGTACCTATGCACGACACGGAAATGTTAAGCTTTCCGCGTTCTGGCCGACGCGCCCCCAGCTTTGGTTTACGCAGGCTGAATGCATATTTCGGCAGCGTGGGGTGTCTAACAACATTGACAAATTTAATAAAGTGGTTTCACATCTAAATTTAGAAGTGATAGAGCAAGTAGAAGATACCTTGTCGCAACAGAATTACTTTGTGCTAAAGGAAGCTCTCATACAGCATTATACGTTGTCACTAGATTTGCGACTACAAAAAATTTTCGCATACGAAGATTTGGGCGACAAGACTCCGTCACAAGTACTCAAAGCCTTACGTACATTAGCCGGCCCGGAACTCCTACCTGAAGAGTCTTTACGTATAATATGACTTCGTAAACTTCCTGCCAACAGCCGTGCCGTCAATGCAGCAGAAACAGACTTACCATTGCAAGTCTTAGCAAAAAAGGCAGACACCATCGCAAACACCGCACGCTCAAAGCTGCATTAATGTGTAGTTCCACTTCATGGCCTGAAGCACTACCGCTGGTCCTACTCGGATTGAGAACGGCTGTGAAGGAGGACTTAACAATGCTCTTCCGCAGAATTGGTTTATGGCGAGCAATTGAGGGTTCCTGGAGAATTTATCGTTCCAGCATCTACACAGCCGTTCGCCCCTGAGCTATGCACGGAATTCGCGAGACAACTCAGCGTTAGAATGATAAACATCAAACCCACTATCCCTGTCAGACATGGAGACCGGAGAGTGTTTGTACATAAAGACCTGCAAGCAACGTCCCACGTGTGGCTTAGGGATGATACGGTGCGCCCGCCGCTTGTTTCGCCTTACTCTGGACCATACAGGGTAATCACAAGAGGAAGCCACAGCTTCAAAATCGATAAGGATGGTAAAGAAGAAACAGTCTCAATCGAGCGGCTTAAACCTGCTTACACCGAAGAGAGTGCAGTCCTTCCTCGGTCTGCAAAATCACCCTCAAACGTGGAGGCCAAAGAAACAGCAGAGAGTCTCGCCGAGCCCTCGGTTTCAGAAGAGGACAACGACGCAGCAAGTGCAGAACAGGAGCAGCCATTGCCTGCACCAGATGTTTTCACGAGAGCTGGTAGAAAAATCAAGTGCAAGTTTCCACACATACCTGGTGCACCCGGTTTCAAAAGGAGGGGGGCTGATGTGGCGACGTCATTTATCCACTGCGCCAAAAACAGCGGGTGAAAGCTGCAGCTGATAGATATTTATCTTTGCCGTAGTCGGCTTGGTTACGAGTTGTTTATTCTTGTTAGCTTTTTATCTGTGCTTGGAAAATAAAATGTTTTCTCATCTCATGAAAAAGCTGTTACTTCATAAAATATAAAGGCTCCCATAAACTAATTAAACCTAACTAACCTAAGGACATCACACACATCCATGCCCGAGGCAGGATTCGAACCTGTGGAAGTAGTGGTCGCTCGGCTCCAGACTGTAGCGCCTAGAACCACACGGCCACTCCTGCCGGCAATTTTTTTTAATTAAATATTTGGGGTTTATCAACGTAGTATACTACAGTAGGTCAGTAGCATGTGACTTCCTGATTCCTGATGAAAACAGATCAATGCACCAAATGACCAAACGATAGTATGTTAATTATTTTAAATAATTTTTGTTTTTGTTATGTAGATATTTTACATAGATTTTTTTCCTTGAACACCATCGTCATAAAAAGACCAGCAGCCACAAGAAACCCACTGGAAACTGGGTGGGTATGTTTCTCTATCAGCTATACCAATGATTACTCTTGCATGGCAGGCCAGACAGTCAGTGTGAGTGGGGCCGTGGCGTTGTGTGCGTTGGTTGATATAAGAGGGCCTCAAAAGGCAGCATGACAGTAAGTAGCATCACTAGAGCATCACTTGAACGTGGAATAAGCCCAGACGACAAGTTTGATAGCACGCTGCCCATTTAGACGAGTTCGAGGGGAGCGGCATCGTGGGGCTGTGGGAGGTTGCGTGGTCCTACCGTAATACTGCGCTCCACGCCGGTCGCCTTGTTGGAAGAAAGGGGTACAAGAAGGCATGTCACTTGCGTGACATGTAGTATCTAAATGTCTGACAGTCATCACTATGGGGAAGGACTGTCGAATTGCCCGCCTCATGAGAAAAGCTCCAACGACAGTGCCAGAGGTCGTTCAGCGGACTGTTCTGCCTTCTACGCAACAGCCAATACGTGACGGTACCACTGTCAGACGACTGCATATCGCAGGACTCGCCGCACACCAACCATTACGACGCCTGTCACTCACACCCGTCCAGTGTCATATCTGATTCGCCTGGGGTAGGCGCCGATGGAGATGGAACTCTGCAGACTGACAGCAGGTCATCTTTAGTCATAAGTCCCACAACGACCATCACGTGCAGTGGAGAGCACCGCAAAGAGTGATTTGTGGTTTCCAACTGAACGTCACGCCAGCCTGGTCCAATCATGTGGGTGTGATGCCCTTTCGTATCCTTTCCTAAAGAGGTTTGTAACAGCCACACACTACACGAAGAAGGCCCTGCATCGGTAGCTCTGTCATTACTGAATGCCCACACCAGTCCCTTATCGACCGAGCGAGGTGGCGCAGTGGTTAGCACACTGGACTTGCATTCGGGGGGACGACGGTTCAATCCCGTCTCCGGCCATCCTGATTTAGGTTTTCCGTGATTTCCCTAAATCTCTTCAGGCAAATGCCGGGATGGTTCCTTTGAAAGGGCACGGCCGATTTCCTTCCCCATCCTTCCCTCACCCGAGCTTGCGCACCGTCTATAATGGCCTCGTTGTCGACGGGACGTTTAAACACTAATCTCCTCCTCCTCCTCCAGTCCCCTATCTCAACAGGACAATGGTTCTTCTCATACCGCTGCCCCCTCTGAGATGTGCTTTGCAGCTGTGGATACTCTGCCATGGTTAGGCGCATTGCTAGATGTCTGCCTGGTAATTAACCTCTGGGATGCCATGGACGATGCCACAAGGACTCCACCTCCACCTGCCAAACTGAGGGAACTGTGTCCTGAGATGCAAATAACTTGGGATGGTGTATGCGACGATTATGTCACCCATACATCACAACACTGTGATCTCTGGAAGCATGTACTTGCAACCATCGGTTCCCAGCACGACGGTTCGGTGGCTTGCTGAGTATGTATGTAGATGTAGATGTGTGGTATCATGTATTGATACCAGTCCACAGGCGTCATCAAGTTGGCAAAGGTGTAAGTAGGCTGTATAGGCTTTTTTATTGGTAACGCGACATAGCGCTCTGAATGAAAATCATTGGCTGTGTTGCGTGCAGTCTGTGGCTGGTTTGCATTGTTGTTGGCTATTGTAGTGTTGGACAGTTGGCTGTTAACAGCGCATAGCGTTGCGCAGTTGGAGGTGAGCCGCCAGCAGTGGTGGATGTGGGGAGGGAGACGGCGTAATCTTGAGAGCGGACGATCTGGACGTGTGTCCATCAGAGACAGTAAATTTGTAATATTGGATATCATGGACTGATATATATATATATATATATATATATATATATATATATATATATATATATATATATATATGACTTTTGAACACCATTAAGGTAAATACATTGTTTGTTCTCTATCAAAATCATTCATTTGCTAACTATGCCTATCAGTAGTTAGTGCCTTCAGTAGTTTGAATCTTTTATTTAGCTGGCAGTATTGGCGCTCGCTGTATTGCAGTAGTTCGAGTAACGAAGATTTTTGTGAGGTAAGTGATTTGTGAAACGTATAGGTTAATGTTAGTCAGATGGCGTTTCAAGCCCTATTATTCCTTGGAGCGTCCATTTACTCCATGGAATAGCTTCTCTGCTATCTATGCTTTCTCTTATGAAAAGAATGAAGGAGTGCTTGCCGATTAGCCGTGAAAGAACGAAGATGTATATGTATGTATTGTTGAGCTAGTCGCCATCTTGTTGAGGTTCTGTATGAGAAGGAATTTCATACATGAACTAACTAAAGTAAGTGTGTTTGCGTATTATTTAACTGATTATTATTGACAGTGTCTGCTTACTACGCTGTGTTGCAAGGGATCAGTGGGGAACGTCTGATTTACACTGGACAAACCTGCCGTTTTGTATGCTCAAGATATCCAGCTTATTACTTTCAATAAATAGGCTAACACGGTCTTACCAGCAGATCTCCGGTCTTCCCCATGTGATCACCGAAAGTTAATAATTATTACAAATGTTTTCAGGAGATCGACTGACAATTTTCGTTGCACCGAGACTTCGAAATTGCTTCGCTGCATTATGGAATTTAAGTTAAGCTCAATTTAATCAGGATAGAACAGTATTGAACTATGTGAATGTGATAAGCCTGCTTTGTGAATGAAAATTCCCTTAATATACGCATGTTTTTTACTATCCTGATCAGTAAAGCTAAATCAGGCCGGTGTGAGAGAGGTTTTTAAATTTTTAATCCCACAAAAATATTAAACTCTCACATCTGGGTAACAGACTGAAAGAAAATCACAAATAAATAAATAAATGTCCAGAGCAGTTCCGATTTTACGTTTCAGTTTTCCTGTAGGGAAAAATTGCTTTATACTGTCAGCAGTATGGGGCAAGTGTAAGTTACACCTGTGCTTCCGCTACAGTAACAATGCTACACATTTTTCAAGAACACCAGTCGCTCATTTAGCGTTTGTGTCGCTCGTGTGTCATCTCTCGTAATATTTCGCTCGTCACAGCTTCGTATTCTGTTCCCAGTTTTCTCCCAAGTCGCTCGTTCTTTGGTGAAGAGACAACTGTCGATAAAGATAAGTTATTGTCCGTTTCGTTCCCCGTGCCTTACTAACCGCTTTCCTTCCGCCTCATTCTCCATCCATCCCAGGCAAAGTTTCCTACCTCTCAGTTTTCTCTTCTTTTCTTTTTTCCGCGCCATTTTGCTCCAAGGACGACTCCTTGGGCGCTGCGGCGATGCCGATTGATCAGCGTGCTGGAAGTTATTGCGGTTGTTCATCGTAATTATGGCGGCTGGCCCGCTACCCGCTACCCGCTGCCCGCCGATATTATTCATCGCGGCGATAATTCAGGCGAGGCGCGCGCTATTGATTGTAAGCCTCATTAAACCCGTCTTCTCGGGCCGCGGTCGGTACGCTCACTTGGCTTCCTCGCAGCCGCCGGGGCGCCATTAACCTGCCTAATGGAAAACGAGCTGTTCACTTGGCGCGCACCTCTCTTACCTGTTATGCGCTCCCGGCGACAGCTACGAATAAGACGGGTATTTCACAATATTAATGATCCAGTCAGCAACCGTAAATAAGCGAGTTTTTTTCGCGGTAATAGACTCACAATCAACTTGTTAGCTGGTGACGTTAACAGTGCAGGCTGGAATATTGGAGCTCAGCTCTTACGTCAATGGTTCGATTCGCACAAAGAGAAGAACTTAAAATAACTCGTTTTAAGGGTCGAAAATATGAAAGACCATGTATAAGTGGCTTCAAACATCTGATTACTTTACGGCGTCATATCTTCTGAACTGCCTGCCCTAGAGTGATATAATTTTGCAGGTACATTCAATAGTTGAGAACTTTTAACATTGCAGCGCGTCAGCAATCGTGAATAATTTAATGATTATAAAGATCCCGCCTCGATTTCAAATTGAAACCGGATATTGACCTAGGTTTTGTAACACGAAAAATGCAGGATGCATGGCAATTGTATGTAAATATTTGTAATTTAAAAGCTTTCTTTTAATAAGTAAGGACATTGCTTCACTGTATGTGTACATTTACGTAGAAGTCTGTTGACGTTTTATTGTATTTATCTGTGTTTTACTGTGAAATTTACAAGCTCTGGGAAAAAGCCAAAGGAATTGTTATTTGCATCGACTAGCAACGATAATAGCAGTGCCTGTGCGTTGTAAATTCTTTGGGTAAGGGGTTGTTGCGCAGAGTGCGCGGAGAGAGCGAGAGACGGGTTCCAGCGCTTTGGTGTGCGGAAGTGTGGTTTTAACGCTCCCGCTATAGAGAGTACCATTGTCGGCGGCATCATGTACGCGCGCCGGCCAGATGACTAGTAGGAGGAGGAGGGACAGTGGACGTACGGAAGAGGCTGTATTAAGTACGACAGACCGTTCCTGTAATTAGCCGTGGCCCCACAAGATGCTACCGTCTTCAGCAACAGCAGCAATTCCAGCAAAGCAGATTCGTCGTCGGCTCCGAGTTCCGTCGCACGCACAGCACTGAAGTAAGACTGTAGGTAGAAAGGATTAACAGCTAACCCAGCAGCACAGCTGAATGTGATTTGTTTAATGAACTTTATTTAAATAATAATCAGTTAAATTCAGGGCGATTCTGTCCTTATTGCCCCCGGACATTGTTACCAAGCAGGGTCCTTGTTCCCTTTTTTCCTTATATGTTAACCGAAGTTTGAGAATCTATCACTGGAAAAAATTCTAATCTGAAGAAAATGCACAAAATAAGAGTGCAGAAGTTTTATTTGTTTTACATATAGCTTGGAGCACATGGTTGTTTGGTTTGGTACGTATTCTAATAATTTAATTCTGCTCAAGTCAGTAAAAAAGTCTCAGTTGTTCAGACTATAATATGAAATCCAATTTGAAAATTAAGTAACTGCAAAGTAAAAAATGCTTGCCTTTCTTTAAATTTCTTTGATGACGTTATGTTAAGATCTCTGAAAGTCATTGTTCACATAATCAAGTTTAATTCTGACATACAGTTTAAGTGCGTATTTTCAAATCATTACTCGATTGACTTTTTCAAAATTTAATGACAAACGTAAAGTAAAAGTGACTTGTCAGTTTTCTTTACCATTACATACTCACTTAAAATTAGTGTAAAAAAAAAAACAAAAAAATCCTGACTACCTTCAGTTGCCACGTCAGTGTTCAATAATATATGTTTTTCTTTCTCATCATCTTGTACAGGATTTTGGATGTAAATCGCCCTTGTGGTCTGGCGACCGTAATTATTTCCTTTTCGTTCATTAGTGTAACTTACGGATTCATGATCAGTGGTACCCCCATTTCTGTCGAGTGTTGTTCGTGAGCGAATGCACAAAATAACTTTCATTTTTCCAAATTGTAGCCCTGTTCGGTTTAATTACTTTTTTTTAAAGTAGACTGTTCTATCAGAAAGATCGGTTGTACACTTTCCCCCTACTTATCGGCATTACTTCTTCGGGAAAGATGGCGTTATTCAATTAGAAAAATTCCATTAGGTATACATACGATCCACGGTCATATTTTATATCGTAGGCCGATTAGTAATGGAGGAGGTTACAGTTTACCTGTGAGCCCGCGGCCCACCGAACGTTGGCCGGAGTGAGGAAGCACGCTTCTGACTTTTGGGCTAGGTACAGCTACTGACATGGTACATACGCACCGTTTATTTTACATTTTATGCGAGTCTTTTACCCTTTTGGGTGTTCTGTTTCAATGTTGGACCATGCCTCTTTAGGCAGTTTCTAGTTTTAGTGTGTTCCGAATAAGGCGTGGTTATCCGCGCCGAAACATAGGTCAACATCCGGTTTCAACTTGCAATCGAGGCGGAATCCTTGTAATCATTACATTCAATAGTTTAGACTGTCTACAAAATGTGTTGCCAATAGAATTGGCAATAAAGAAGTAATAAATGAAAAGGTCATGTCTGATGGTGATATTTTACTGGATGAACAGCGAAAATTTAGTTCGCCACAAACTTCTCCCTTTCCACTATTTTTTGGGGGATTTCAGCGAGGAAAAGTTTCGGAAGAGGTATGAAATTACCCGCGAAGTCTGTAGGAAGTACTTTCATTCTCAAACACAATATGAATGCAGTCTGGGTAATTTGGTTGCCGTGAGTTAGCTGCCTCATCACATGTACACAGATTCTAACTTTAATAAATAGCTCACTGTGTTAAAAACTGATATTCAAGATTATAGCTGTTTGAGAGTGAATTATGATAGCTTTTACAGTTCTTGAATTTGGCCAATAATTTCGTGGCATATGGAAAATTAAATTTTTCTTGCCCCTACAAGCCGTTAGATAGGCAGTCTGCAACTGAGACTAGTCAACTGGGGGTTGGGTTGGGTTGTTTGGGGGAGGAGACCAGACAGCGAGGTCATCGGTCTCATCGGATTAGGGAAGGACAGGAGAGGAAGGCGGCCGTGCCCTGTCAAAGGAACCATCCCGGCATTTGCCTGGAGCGATTTAGGGAAACCACGGGAAACCTAAATCAGGATGGCCGAACGCGGGATTGAACCGTCGTCCTCCCGAATGCGAGTCCAGTGTGCTAGCCACAGCGCCATCTCGCTCGGTACAAGTCAGTAGTATAGGTAGTATAGGTAAGTATAGGTAAGTATAGGTAAGTATGATATACTTAGCACTTAATTGTCATATTCATAGAATAAGGTTGAAACTTCCCCTTTGAACAATTTATACATGACTGTGCTTAAACTGACACACAATATTTTGTTAGCGCAACGCAATCTGACTTTCAAAACTCCCTACTAAAGAATGGCCCTGACTAACATTAAACTATACCTTTCACAAATCACTTACCTCACAAAAATCTTCGCTGCTCAAGCTACTGCAATACAGCGAGCGCCACTACTGCCAGCTAAATAAATGATTCAAACTATGGAAGGCACTAACTACTGATAGGGATAGTTAGCAAATGAAAGATATTAATAGAGAACAAACAATGTATTTACCTTGATATCATCATATATAAATATAGCAGTTCATGACAAATTTCAAAACTCCGCCATCTCTCTCCCCACATCCACCACTGCTGGCGGCTCACCTCCAACTGCGCAACGCTACGCGTTGTTCACAGCCAGCTGCCTAACACTACAACGGCGAGTATTACAACAATGCAAAGCAGCCACAGCAGCACAGCCAGTGATTTTCATATTGAGCGCTACGCAACGTTGCCAATAAGAAAACATAAACAGCCTACTTACATAGAGAAAACATAAACAGCCTACTTACATAGCCCCTATGCTTCCCACAAAAAATTTTACAAATTTTTTTTTGGGCAGTGGCCAATAATGATTTGATAAAATTTTTCATAATTACAATAACAAAGAAATCAAATGCACACACTTATTGATACAATGTTGGTCAAAAGCTAAAATTTTCTCACAGTCCATAAAGATAGTCCTGATCATTCATCATAACAGTAATTACAGGTTTTTTTTTCACAAAGTCTCATTAGTAAAAGAAATTGCACACAGAAGTAGTGGATTTCCATGCAGTCTTGAAGAAGTAGTGTTGTCCTTCCAACGGAAAGACAGTGCTGACTCTTGACATGCATACAGGTAATGGGCCACAACAGAGCAAACCCACAGCAGAGTCATTCGAAGTTTGGAAGAATATTGGTAGGTAGGTCATCACAGAGCAGACCCACTGTAGTCCTGGTAGAGATTACGGTATTGGTGGGCCACCAGAGGTGCAGACCCACTGTAGTCCTTGTAGAGATGGCCAGCAGCCATCTGTTGCGATTGTGCAGGTGCACACTCACCATCAAAGAGTCTTGCGGAGAATATAGCAGGTCCATAAACCACCACTTGTGCACTCACAAAGTTTTTGGAATTGTCCTTAGAACCAGCAATGCTGTTATCCAGTCCCTTGCTGAATTATTAACACACGTGCAAACACTAACGGCCCCTACTTCTCACATATTGTCCATATACTATGACCAACAGAAACGTGTGCAGTGAAATGTAACTTAATTGGAAGAACTGGTGTCTGTACAATTATAAATTTACAACATGAAAATACAATTACAAAGGTACAAAATACATCATTAAAGAACATAACAATACAGATAACATTTGTAGTAACACAGGCTTTACAAAAGAATAGAAATAAACATATACATCAGTGGAATTATGACATGAGTACATACATAAAGGATCACAATAACTTTTGAAACATCAACTTCACACATGAGCATTGAACAGAACAGAATTAATAATGTCTAACATCTTTACAAAGTAAATAACATATTATTAATGCCAATTATATTCGAGGATAACAGTATTCCTCATCATAGTGAATGTAGCTTAATATTAAAAGAAGAAAAAATTCTATGAAACTACACAGAGACAGGAAGAAAACAACTACACAAGGGTACACAAACACATAGTGGGATAACACCAATAGGAAAGGACAGGGTTCGTTGTCAGTGTAACATGTGGTACTGCAGTCCAACCCAAAACTTCATATATCTTTCCTCTTATTTCATCCTTTGTTTCCACCAAAAAAAATTCTATCTAAGCATGCTTTCTGTATTTATATGTTCACACATTTCTTACCTCAACATTTATTTCCAAGAAAATCCTACCTAAACCTGTTTTCTCAATGCATTTCTTCCAATTCATCGCAGCTCATTCTCTTAGAGGCTACCCCCTCTTAAGCTAACTTAAATCTACTGAGCTCAGATGCTAAACTAAGGGACGAGGCAATGCAGCAGCACAAAATAAGTAACACAAACAGCAATGACCAAAAAATTGGAAAATTGCAAAGCAAGCTACAGTAAATCTAAATTACCAAGCAATTCAACATTACAACTAATATGAGGCAATGCAGCAAACAAAAAATAAATCTGGCTTAGCAGAGTAACACAAATTAAAGTTCAGTAGCACTATGCCTGGCAAACAGCAACTTATATCTAAACATGACATAGCTCAAGCAGAAAAAATAGTACACTAAAGATAACAATGCAGATAAGGGAAATGTATATTCACATTTTAATGTCTATGTAATTAAAGTGGTACACCACAACAACTTATTATAAAAAAAAATATTACCATGAACTTGAAAAGAGAATTATGTGTCCAGTTACTGTTACTAGTCCCTTCTTATTGTTCTTTCCTTTCCAAGTGCTCCTTTTTTAAAGAATGTGGATTATAAAATAATTATTTAATAGATCTGTTGACAGAAAGTGTTCACATTACCAAATGCATTTCATTTTATAAAAGCAATGCTGCAACACAGCTGGAAACCAGATATCAAATGAAATAAGCAACTATGAAAAGCAAAGCATAAAAATATCATTCAGTAGTCATGTGACATTTCATAAGTTAGTAGAAATTCTCTCAACTCTCATAGAAAGACGCTTGTCATAATCAGGTGTGCAGATGTAAAAATATTTCTTGTCATTTTATTAGGCATTTCAGTAAATATCAGAAAGTACGATATGTTTCCAAGTAATCAGCGTGTCGGATTTGCGATTCTTTCTCTAAAGGAATGGCAATGGCCAGGATAATGGCCTCCCTTTTTTTTTTTGTTCTATCTGTGCCGCTGAAAAGGGCTCGCAATAATGGCTTTTTCTCCAGGCGTCTGACACAGCTGGGTGCCCGCGACGCATTACGTGCAGGTGGTCACTTAACTTTCGTACGGAAATATTTACGACAGCAGTTTCTGCTACCGTTGCAGTCTCATATAAAAATATTTCACAGGTCAAGAATTAGCGTTGCAAATCTGTAGAAACAAAATCCTATAAATATAAGTGTCCAAAAAAAATATTCGTCAGCATTGTGATACAGTCACACATTTCATAACTCTTAAAGTACGTTTCTTGGTTTCCAACATCCTTTTCATAAATCAGAGTCCCTAAACACTACTCATTATTCCTTACCTCATTATACATATACATATTCGTCGACACTTCTTCAATATTTCATCGTGAGAAATGCGTAGCATAATAAACATTCCTCAACAACATAATACACATCGTCGTCGTAATAATAACATCATAAAACTTCAGTCAAATCTCAAAATCGTCGTAACTTCCTCCAATAATTTCTAAGCCTAAAAAGAATTCTCTGCTCATTTAAATAGTGTCATCTACCTCAAACGTACTTTAAAAATCATGATCTCATACCAAATACATCATTCAAAGCTCTCATAGTATCACAATGGTTCCGAAAAATATGAACAGTTTACAAAGTACAGACAAAATACAGTTTCATAAGTGTGAAGTTATCCAACTGTGTAATTGCGTAAACATGTGTCACTGATGTAGTAAAATAAATGTTTGTCTCTCTCAGTTAAATGATCAGATAGCTGGGTAATTTGTGTGTTAGAGAAATATGGTACCGATGTGTAAAGTTGTATAAGCAAATACCATATTAGCTAGGGTTCCTTGTGCTTGCCAAACACATGGTACACAAAGTAGGCGTGTACCCCCCTGAGGATTAATGTAATTATACCCTCAGGTGTTACAGATTACAGCAATGCAATGAAATGTATCACGGAAAACTTTCTTTGTAATTCAAAAATCTTTAAAAATAAATGTTTATGAAAATCACTGGCTGTGCTGTGTGCAGTCTGTGGCTGCTTTGAATTGTGTCTAACTTTTTAAGATTTTGTTCCACTGTGTCTAACTTTTGAAGCTTTTGCTGTGTCTGTCCCATTTGTTGTATTAATTGTAATAACAATGCATTAGTGTCTGGAATCTGTTCCTCTACTCTTTTCGGCAGTGCATTTGCACCGGCAACATTCACATTTTGACAAGCTGAAAATGTGTCTTGACTTATTCGAGAAAACGGTGAGGATCAAAAACCTGAATCTACAGTATTTGCGAGATCGTGTCGTGTCATTTCGGCTTCCTGAGGCGAGCTATTGCCGACCGGTCGATCGATAATGCTTCCCTCTTCACTAATTGTTTCACTGTCCACGCCATTGTTTGACGCCCGCTCCATTTCCCTGTGCACAGTTACCAAATTACTACTTTGAACATTAGTAAATTCATTACTCGGCGGCGCTGATAAGCTACGCTCGTCATCACTATTATTTCTCAGTTTAGTTTGGAGCCTAGTGTTACGTTTTTCACACGCCATTATTGTCACAGTATTTCACACGACAACACAGAAAAACACAATTTGAAGATCAAAAATAAGAGAACACATTAACATAGCACTGAAAATAATATCTAGTTAATTGCAAGCGCAGCTGCGAAATACTTGGTGCAAATGTACATGCATGCCACAACTGTTTTACTATACAACAATGAAGGACTGCAACTACAAAGGAAATTCTCTCTACAATTACGCGCTAGCAATAAACAAAAGCTACACTAAATACACAAACTGCAAGAAAAAATCAGAAGATTCCAGTGAGGTATCCTAGGCTAAGGGTCGACATATGAAACTTCCCCTTTGAACAATTTATACATGACTGTGCTTAAACTGACACACAATATTTTGTTAGCGCAACGCAATCTGACTTTCAAAACTCCCTACTAAAGAATGGCCCTGACTAACATTAAACTATACCTTTCACAAATCACTTACCTCACAAAAATCTTCGCTGCTCAAGCTACTGCAATACAGCGAGCGCCACTACTGCCAGCTAAATAAATGATTCAAACTATGGAAGGCACTAACTACTGATAGGGATAGTTAGCAAATGAAAGATATTAATAGAGAACAAACAATGTATTTACCTTGATATCATCATATATAAATATAGCAGTTCATGACAAATTTCAAAACTCCGCCATCTCTCTCCCCACATCCACCACTGCTGGCGGCTCACCTCCAACTGCGCAACGCTACGCGTTGTTCACAGCCAGCTGCCTAACACTACAACGGCGAGTATTACAACAATGCAAAGCAGCCACAGCAGCACAGCCAGTGATTTTCATATTGATCGCTACGCAACGTTGCCAATAAGAAAACATAAACAGCCTACTTACATAGAGAAAACATAAACAGCCTACTTACAAGGTGTAACATAACCGTTCCACCATCAATGATATCTACTAAGCATTTTAAATCGTTCAGTCGTTTAGTGGGAACAACAATGTGTAGAAATATGATGTTGAACGATCACCTAGGCTCACATGTAGGTACAGAAAATGTCAAGTTATGATTAATTGAATAGATCTAGCTCAGGTGCTCACGCGATAAAAAAGAATTTACGAACAACCTGATGTCATGGGGAACTGACCATTAGATGTTACAACAGGCGCAATCGCCAGTATAAAAGTAGGAGGAGAACATTGTGTCGTCAGTACAGCAAGAGTAGTAGCAGAACGGGGCGGTCATGAGAGTCCAGTGACTTCGAAATTGTTTCTGCCAAATGGATGTTACGGTAGGCCGAGGTTGTGTAACAAATCTACTAGGGACGTTTCAGCCCTCCTAAGGCTACCAGGTCGCCTGTTGGTGATATGATTGTGAAGTGGGTACATGAAGAGACAACCGTAGCTACACTGATTAGCCAGAACGTCATGATCACTGCCCACTGCGACTTTGGATGCCGCCTGGTGGCGTTGCATGCACGTGACGCCCTAACGAAGATATGGACTGCAAATAGGGAAACCCATTGAGATAAGCGAGTTTGATAAAGAGCAGATTACTAATACGCTGAGCCTGTGATCGAATATCTGGCAAACGGCGAAGCTGGTTGACGTTTCACGTGCTACTGTCGTGAGCATCTACGGGAAGAGGCAGAAGGACAGTGAAACTACCACTAGGCACCAAATGATTGCACGTCCATGACTCTTCACAGAATGTGGGGTTCGTAGGCTTGTCTGCCCTGTAAAGTGGGAGAGATGGTGATTTGCGGCATCTCTGCCGAAGGAGCACAATGCTGGTGCACGCACGGGTGTTTTGAAGCGCACTTGTTTGTAAACACTCGTCGCCAGTTTTGTTAATGCCTCGTCGCTACTGCTGTGGTGGCCGAGTTGCAACTGTTGTTGCGGTAGACCCAGGTTGTGTCTTCGTGAAATGGATTCAGGTGCAGTACACCGGTAAGACAGTTTCTCCCGGCTACTATTTCACAACTATACCCCAGGGTCAGGTAACAGGATTCTTTTTAAATTTGTGTCAAGTTCCTATGGGACCAAACTGCTGAGGTCATCGGTCCCTAGGCTTACACACTACTTAATCTAACTTAAACTAACTTACGCTAAGAACAACACAGAAACCCATGCACCAGGGAGGACTCGAACTTACGATGGGGGGATCAGGTAACAGCGTGCGATAACGAAGGTTCAACAGTACTCCAACAAATCTGTAGCAAAGTCAAACGAATGAGTTAAAAAGGTTTCCTTGTCTTTGTGACTAGTTAAATAATGAAGTCTGTAACACTGCTTGTAATATACACTATGTGATCAAAAGTATCCGGACAACTGTCTGAGAATGACTTACAAGTTCGTGGCGCCCTCCATTGGTAATGCTGGAATTCAATATGGTGTTAGCCCACATTTAGCTTTGATGACAGCTTCCACTCTCACAGGCATACTTTCAATCAGGTGCTGGAAGGTTTCTTGGGGAATGACAGCCCATTCTTCACGGAGTGCTCCACTGAGGAGAGGTATCGATGTCGGTCGGTGAGACCTGGCACGAAGTCGGCGTTTCAAAACATCCCAAAGGTGTTTCGGGTCAGGACTCCGTGCAGGCCAGTCCATTGCGGGGATGTTATTGTCGAGTAATCATCCGCCACAGGCCGTGCATTATTAACTTGTGCTCGATCGTGTTGAAAGATGCAATAGCCTTCCCCGAATTGCTCTTCAACAGTAGGAAGCAAGAAGGTGCCTGAAACATCAGTGTATGCTTGTGCTGTGATAGTGCCACGTAAAACAACAAGGGGTGCAAGTCCCCTCCATGAAACACGTGACTGCACCACAACATCACCGCCTCCAAATTTTACTTTTGGCACTACACGCGCTGGCAGATGACGTTCATCGGGCATTCGCCATACCCACACCCTGCAATCGGATCGCCACATTGAGTACCGTTATTCGTCAGTCCACACAACGTTATCCCACTGGTGAATCGCCCAATATTTACGCTCCTTACACCGAGCGAGGCGCCGGTTGGCATTTACCGGCGTGATGTGTAACTTATGAGCAGCCGCTCGACCATGAAATCCAAATTTTATCACCTCCCGCCTAACTGTCATAGTACTTGCAGTGGATCCTAATGCAGTCTGGAATTGCTGTGTGATGGTCTGGATAGATGTCTGCCTATTACATATTACGACCCTCTTCAACTGTCGGCAGTCAATCACCTAACCACGTTCGAAGTCCGTGAGTTTCGCGGAGCGCCCCATTCTGCTCCCTCACGATGTCTAATGACTACTGAGGTCGCTGATATGGATTACCTGGCAGTAGGTGGCAGTGCAATGCACCTAATATGCAAGACGTATGTTTTTGAGGCTGTCCGGATTCTTTTGATCACATAGTGTAACACAAAAAAGGCCCTCAATGGCAAAGTGCAAATAATCGTATTACATTTACTGTCTGTCCACTTCTAATAGTTTACGAACTACGTTCCCTGTCTAAGTCTGCCCCGGACGATGATCTGTAACCAAGTGGGTGACTGCTGCTCTTCTACCTTCCGAGAAGACTTCTGTCCGTTGTCGTCTAGTCATTTGCGGATTTACTCGGCCGACAATAGGCTGAGTCGGAGTCGATGTCTTCATCCTCAGCGCCGCCCGTGGCGCTAGTGGAACTCGCGCAAGTGGCGAATCTCTATAGCACTGGCACCAGCTTGCATCTTTGCAACTTTGGCGCTTTTGCCCTGGCCGTGTCTTGTTCGGACGACACAGCACTGTTCATCGTGCGTTGTTGAACATGGAGCTCTGCGGCAGACCAGCCCTACGTGTTCATGTAGTGAACCAACGTCATCGTCACTTATGAATGCAGTGGGCACGGGACCATTGGGAATCGACCGTCGATAAGTGGAAACGGAAGAATCATATTTTTCCTACACAAGGTCGATGGTCGTCTCCACAAACGCCGTCATCGAGGTGAACGAGAGCTCTAAACGTGCAACGCGTCACAGACGTAGGCTTGTGGGAGAAGTATTATGATTTCGGAGACATTATCCTGTGCATGGGACCTGCGGTAGTAAATGAAGACACGGTGACAGCTGCGAACCACCTTCATCCCTTCATGTTTGATGGATACCCCGATGGCGATGTCATCTTTCACCAACATACTGTCCGTGTCTCGGAGCCAGAACCGTGCTAAATGGTTTGAGGAGCATTATGGTAAACTCACGTTGATGTCTCGGCGACCAAAGTCGGCTTATGTAAATCCTATGGAACCCACTTGGGTCACCATCGAGAGCCATCACCGCGTACGAGAATCAGCGGCCCGTTATTTACGCGAATTACTTGAGCTGTGCCTAGACATCTAATGCCACATACCTTCACAAACTGCTGGATCGCTGTTACACAGAATCAGTGATGTATTACATTCCAAAGATGTACAAACAAGCTATTAAGCTGGTGGCCGTAATGTATGGCTGGTCAATGTAAATGAAGGCCAGTGACTCGAAAAATTTACACGGAATCAGTGGAAGACATCAAAGTGCTATTAGCTGTCCAGCTAGCACAATGACTGTGCGTAGGGAGTCAAAATGAATTGGGTATAATGGCGAGGAGCTCATCATGAGCCACGCAGTTCTAGAGTGAATGCTAAACAGCGTTTGAGGCGATGTAAAGAGCAATGCCACTGGACATTGGCTGACTGGAAACGAGTAATTTAGAGTAACGAATCACGCTATACACAGTGGCAGCCCGATGGTACGGTTCGGTTTGGCAAAACCCGGGATAACATTACCTGCCACGATGTGTGGAGCTATCAGAGGAGGTGGCGTTAGGGTACAAGATGGCAGATGGGGGAGTAGGCGGGGGGAGGAGGGGGCGGTTAGATGTCACGATGTGGTCTACTTATTGAGCTTGAGGTAAAGCTAAAGACATTTTACAGGAATGTGTACTGTTCAGAGCAGAGGAATAGTGCGAAGATAATAATTGTTTGTATCAGCATGAGAACGTGCCTTGTCGTAAAAAAGTATCTGCGAGTCAATATTTTGCGAACGATAACATTCCTGAAATAGACTTTACTGTCCAGAGTTCGACCTGAACACAGTGTTATGTTTTTGGGATGAGTCAGAATGTCGACTTCGCTTCAGATACCGGCGTACAGCATCATTACATTCTCTGGTATCAGCTTTTGAGAAAGAAAGGACTGCCATTCCTCTGACGACACACATCTCGTTGAAACTGTCCTCAGATGAATTCAAGTCGTCATCAGTGTCCATTGATAGATGGATCAGATAATGTTCGTTACAAAACATTGTGCTAACTCATATTTGAATGCTGTTAATGAGTCTAACATCCATACATCGACATTACTGAAGTTCGGTGGCACGAGGAATAAGACGTCTGGAGAGGTGAATACAGGGCTTCAGACACAAATTGAAACAGGGGTAATGCAGGTGCAGGTTTAATACTGACTAAGAAAATATGTACACGAGTAAGCTACTATGAACAGCACAGTAGAAAAATTATCGTAACCAAGACAGACTAAGACCACAACCACCACTTCAGTAGAAGTTTATATTATGCCAGGTAGCTCCACACATGATGAAGAGATTGAAAAAAAAATGTATGTTCAGATAAAGTAAATTATCCAGGTAGTTGAGGGAGATTTTTGTAATGGGTGAGTGGAATTAGATTGTGGAGAATAGAAGAGAAGGGAACGTAGTAGATGAATATGGACTGGGGTAAAGCAATGAAAGAGAAAGCCGGCTGGTAGTATCTTGCACAGTGCATTATTCAGTCATCGCTAACAGTTGTTTAACTATCAGGTGAGAATGTTCTACACGTGGAACAGACCTCGAGACGCGGAAGGTTTCAGCTTGATGGTAAGTCAAAAATTTGAGAACCAGATTTTGAATTGTAAGGGGCAGGTGTTATGAAGTGTTGATTAAAACTCAAGGAAGGGCAAAAATGTGAGAAATTAATGAGATGAGGCCCGATAAGTTGAAACAACAAGAAGTTGTTGAGAGTTTCCGAGAGAGCACTGGGCAATGACTGACTAGAACAGGGGAAATTAATACAGTATAAGACGAATCAGTAACTTTGAATGATGAAACGGTGCTGGGTGTAGAGGATCTAACACGTAAAACGACAAAGCCTAGAGCAAATCCTTGGATATCACAGGAAAAACCGTATTTGATTAATGTAAGAAGGAACTACAATATAAAAAGCAACTAAAGAAGCAGGCGATATGGAATAAAAACGTCTAAAAGATGAGATTGACTTGAAGTACAAAACAGTTAAGCAGAAATGGCTAGGAGACAGATGTGAGGATTTAGTATTCACTAAGAGAAAGACAGACCCCGCCTACAAGAAAATTAAAGAGAACTTTGGAATAAAGAAAAGCAGCTCAATGAATATCACGATCTCTGATGTAAAATCAGTACTATAAAAGAAGGCAAAGCTGAAAGGTGGGAGTCTATAGAGGGTATATGCAGCTGAGATGAACTTGAAGACAATATCACAGAAAGGGAAGAGGATGCAGATGAAAATGTAATAAGAGATATGATAATGCGTGAACAATTGGACAGAGCACTGAAAGAACAAAGTCGAAACAAGGCCCCAGGTTTAGACGACATTCCGTCAAACTGCTGACAGCCTTGGGAGAGCCAGTGATAACAAAACCCTTCCATCTGTTGTGCAAGATCTATGAGACAGGCGAAAAATCCTCAGACTTTAAGAAGAGTGTAATAAGTCCAATTCCAATGAAAGCAGATGCTGACAGGCGCGAATATTACCGATAAGCCATTGTTGTACAATACTAACAAGAGTTATTTACAGAATGGAAAATCGTAGGAGCCGACTTTGGGGTTTCCGGAGAAATGTGGGGATCCGAGTTACAATACTAACCCTACGACTTTCAAAAACTGGGTCCAGGACAGGAAAACCAACATTTATAGCATTTGTAGGCTTGGAGAGAGCTTCTTCTAATGTCGATTGGTGTACTCTCCTTGAAATTCTGAAGATAGCAGTCCTAGAACACATGGAGCGAAAGGTTATTTACATCATGTACAGAAACCAGACCGTAGTTATAAGGGTCGAGGGTCATGAAAGGAAAGCATGGTTGCAGCCTATCTCCGATGTTATTCAATCTGTACTCTGAGCAAGAAGTAAAGGAAAGAATGAGAAATTTAGAGCAGGATTAGAGATCAGCAAAGGAAATAAAAATTCTGAACCTTGTCGATGACATTCTAAATCTCTCAGAGAGAGCAAAGGACTTTGAAGAGCAGCAGAATGGAATGGATAGTGTCTTGAAAGGGGCATATAAGATGAACATCGACTAAAGTAAAAAAAAAAGGATAATACAGGAATGTGGTCGAATTAAATCTCGTGATGCTGAGGGAATTAGATTAGGAAATTAGGCACTGAAAGTAGTATGTGAGTTTTGCTACTTGCGCCGCAAAATAACTGATGATGACTGAAGTTGAGAGGATACGAAATGTAGACTGGCGAAGAAAAGAAAAGTCTTTCTGAAGAAGAGACATTTGTTAACACAGAATATAAATTTGAGCTTAGGAAGTATTTTCTCAAACTATTTGTCTAGTGCACAAAAGTACAGAAGTGAAATAGGAACGACAAACAATTCAGATAGGGATGGAATATAGGCTTTTGAAATGTGGTACTACAGAAGAATGCTATAGATTAGATGGGTAGATCACGTAAATAATGAGAAGATAATGAATACAACTGAGAAGAAAAGTAATCTGTGGCACAACCGGACTAGGAGAAGAGACTAGCTGGTAGAACTCGTTCTGAGACATCAAATCAAGGGATCACCAGTTTAGTATTGGAGGGATGTGTGGGGAGTAAAAATCGTAGAGGGAGACCGAGGGATGAATACAGTAAGAGATGCAGAAGGATGTGGGTTGCAGCAGCTATTAAGAGATGACGAAGCTTGCACAGGATAGAGTAGCTCGGAGAGCTGCATCAAACCAGTCTTCGGACTGCAGTCCACAACAACAACAAAAACAACAACAACAACAGCAACACAATACCGATATGATCAGACTAACGGGAGACTGTACACGCGGTCACAGACTTATTTCACTGAGATTGTAGCAAAATTTATAAAATAGAAACCTTGATGTGTAGTCACTCAAAGGAAGGCGCCTTGCATCTCACGAATCTGCAAGAACTGTTTTCCATGGAAGTGCCTCCTATGCACAAATCCCATAGGAAAACAACAGCCCGTATAGAGATGTACAAGCAGTCATTCTTACTATTCGCAGTAAACAGAACGGGAGGAAAATTTAAGACGTTCAACAAAAGAAATATCGCCTGCCACACATTTCATAACGATTCGCTGAGGATAGATGTAAATGGTGTAGTGCTAGCTTTTATCGTATGTAGGAGCAAGTGATTTTTAACTGGCACTTAACTTGCCTCTGGGGTCATAATAACTATACAACACGACAATGTAAACACAAGAAAGACTGAGAATGTTAATCAGTGTTTTTCTTAAAGGGAAAACTGAACCTTTTCCTGTATACCATTTCCATTTATTTGGGAAATTCTAGAACGGATAGCAAATAGCGACAGTCTTCAGCGGACCAGAAATGGAGTTCGCCGAAGCGTTACGAAAAACAACTGTTATAACAAGAACGTGAACGCAAAAATAAAAGAGCTGATAATAATTCCCGCTACAAATGACTGTGTGTGTGTGCGTTTGTGTGTGTGTGTATTCCGTGTAAAATAAGCGTACGCATTACTAGCGAGCCAAGCAGCGTGAAATGAATATTCCGCAGTTGTCCATAGCGCCCGAAACACCATTTTACAGCCACAAATTCGGCGGCAGAATAATGAGGACGAATGACATCACATCAGCGCAGAAAATAAAACCAGCTTGGGACAAGAGGAACACATATGGAGGGAGCGACGCGTACCGCTGGGTTGAAAAACGTAGTGCTGATTAACGCAGAGCGTGTTGAACCACGACAAGCGGTAGCTCGTAGGCCTCCTTCCTGTGTTCTGTACACAGGTACAGCCATTTCAACAAGTACGTGATGATATGATGTCGAAGGGCCAAATTGTGTTTATGAAATTCCATTTACTTTTTAAAAAAATCATAAATCTGTCTCTCTCTCTCTCTCTCTCTCTCTTTCTCTGCCTCACTCTCTCTCACACTTTCTCTCTCTCTCTGTCTCTCTCTCTCTCTCTCTCTCTCTCTGTCTGTCTGTCTGTCTGTCTCTCTCTCTCTCTCTCTCTCTCTCTCTGTCGAGGGGCAACGTCATTTTAAGCGGAGCGGTACTACACAGTAAACGTTTGTCAAAAAGTAAACTTTAAAACTTAAGATGAAAACCAATAATTTCCCTATTCCTTAAAGAATGAAACTTGCATGTTTAAAACAGTTTCAGACGTCAGATCACTTTGCAATTGAGTTACTGTATTAAGTATTTGACATTGGGCATGTAATCAAGAGAAAACGTTTGAAATTATGTTTAAAATTTGTTGTAAGTCCCCAAGTGCTCACACTGTGACACTGTGAAACACTGGATGGGTTTAGTATCGGTAACCTAGTTTTTCAAGCATCTCACAAGGGAACCTCCATAACGCAGCCCCTCCCCCCCCCCCCCATACACACACACACACACACACACTTAGATTTAGTGGTAAGAGGGCTCAGTGGTTCAAAATGGTTCAAATGGCTCTGAGCACTATGGGACTTAACATCTGTGGTCATCAGTCCCCTAAAACTTAGAACTACTTAAACCTAACTAACCTAAGGACATCACACACATCCATGCCCGAGGCAGGATTCGAACCTGCGACCGTACCAGTCGCGCGGTTCCGGACTGCGCGCCTAGAACCGCTAGACCACCGCGGCCGGCAGGGCTCAGTGGACAGCCAGTCTAAAACTGAACACAGTCAAGCTTGAAAACAGGAGGAAAGTGTACTGAACTACAAAAACAATGTTCCAACAAAAGAATTGAAGAGTCGAAACTTCCAAAACGGAACGCAACTTCAAAAAAGTTAAAAACATATGTTCTGACAGAGCACAGAGAAACTGTCTGATTGTGAAACTGCTGCGTTCATTTGTTGCAGTTTATGTGACAAACTACTACGTTTTCGTCACTTCCTTGGTACTGATGACGTTCACATTCATTCGAGCACCTACACCGGGCCAGGCCAGGAGGCATTTATCACTCACTCATCAGGCGTACAAATTAGGTCCTATCATGTGACACACGTACTGGCGCTAATGCCGTGTGTGACACATCAGACGTGTTTTCCAGTGGAGGATTCGGTTGACTTGTAATCTTGTCATCAAAGGTTTTCGGTTCCCATTCGAAAGCCACTTCCTTTCGGCTGCTAACAGAGTAGTGCATAATCGACTTTCAGGTCCCTTCCACGTTCCTCGCTGTTGCAAACAGACAAATTTAAATACAGCGAACAGGAAAGAAAAGAAGGACACAACATAGATTCGAACACGCCTCGCCCGCTTTACAGCCCAGCATAATGGCCACTATACCACGACGCTGTTACTGTTTTTCTTTCTTCAATGTTGCACTCTTAGACTTAAACCATTCACTGCTTCTATTTTTCTGCAATTTCACAGTTCAGTAAACCTGCTTCCTGTTTTCATGCTTGATCTGTGTTCAGTTTTTGACAGGCTGTCCACTAAATCTGTAGGAGGTGCAAGAGAGTTTTCCTTGTCGGTATTTATGCCGTCATATCTTCTGTTTGTCAAATGTGTGTGAAATCTTATGGGACCTAACTGCTAAGGTCATCAGTCCTTAAGCTTACACACTACTTAACCTAAATTATCCAAGGACAAACACACACACCCACGCCCGAGGGAGGACTCGAACCTCCGCCGGGACCAGCCGCACAGTCCTTGACTGCAGTGCCTCAGACCGCTCGGCTATTCCCGCGCGGCATATCTTCTGTTGTGCCATATACAGACATAATTTTGTACCGAGCGAGGTGGCGCAGTGATTAGACACTGGACTCGCATTCGGGAGGACGACGGTTCAATCCCGCGTCCGGCCATTCTGATTTAGGTTTTCCGTGATTTCCCTAAATCGCTCCAGGCAAATGCCCGGATGGTTCCTTTCAAAGGGCACGGCCGAGTTCCTTCCCCGTCCTTCCCTAATCCGATGAGACCGACGACGACGCTGTCTGGTCTCCTTCCCCAACACAACCAACCAACCATAATTTTGTAGATACTTTAAGTGGTATACGTAGATACCACCTTCAAAATCTGTTGCCAATATAATTAATAGTAAGAAAGAAATAAATTATAACGCCTGCACAAACAGCGAAAATGTAGCAAGCGACATATTTTTCCCCCCTTTCATCGTTTGTAATGGGTGTCGGGGAGAAAAAGTTTCGCAACGGTTTGAAATTGTGTCTAAAGTTTATTGCAGCTCCCTAAGTGCTCTCATTCTCAAATGCTGGAAGAATATAGTCTGGGCGTTCTGCCCACATTGAGTTAAGCTGCCTCAATACATGTAGATAGTTTGGATCTGTAATATAGGATCACTGAAAATAATCTAGACATTTTCAAGTGATTGTAAAAAATGTTTGTAGTGGGGTAATGAGTAAATTATCTTTACAGTTTAAGACTTTAATTGCTTTAAAACTAAGCTAGCTGTTGCTGCTGTTAAACCTTTTGGGGGGCAGAAGGTCGTGGTCCACGGAAACCTTCTGTCCCTAATGTTTCGTCCAGAACTGTGCTGGACATCTTCAGAGGCGTCGTTCCTCCACGGCAAGACTCAACAGGGGAGCAACTCCTACATCTACATCTACATTTATACTCCGCAAGCCACCCAACGGTGTGTGGCGGAGGGCACTTTACGTGCCACTGTCATTACCTCCCTTTCCTGTTCCAGTCGCGTATGGTTCACGGGAAGAACGACTGTCTGAAAGCCTCCGTGCGCGCTCTAATCTCTCTAATTTTACATTCGTGATCTCCTCGGGAGGTATAAGTAGGGGGAAGCAATATATTCGATACCTCATCCAGAAACGCACCCTCTCGAAACCTGGCGAGCAATCTACACCGCGATGCAGAGCGCCACTCTTGCAGAGTCTGCCACTTGAGTTTATTAAACATCTCCGTAACGCTATCACGGTTATCAAATAACCCTGTGACGAAACGCGCCGCTCTTCTTTGGATCTTCTCTATCTCCTCCGTCAAACCGATCTGGTACGGATCCCACACTGATGAGCAATACTCAAGTATAGGTCGAACGAGTATTTTGTAAGCCACTTCCTTTGTTGATGGACTACATTTTCTAAGCACTCTCCCAATGAATCTCAACCTGGAACCCGCCTTACCAACAATTAATTTTATATGATCATTCCACTTCAAATCGTTCCGCACGCATACTCCCAGATATTTTACAGAAGTAACTGCTACCAGTGTTTGTTCCGCTATCAAATAATCATACAATAAAGGATCCTTCTTTCTATGTATTCGCAATACATTACATTTGTCTATGTTAAGGGACAGTTGCCACTCCCTGCACCAAGTGCCTATCCGCTGCAGATCTTCCTGCATTTCGCTACAATTTTCTAATGCTGCAACTTCTCTGTATACTACAGCATCATCCGTGAAAAGCCACATGGAACTTCCGACACTATCTACCAGGTCATTTATATATATTGTGAAAAGCAATGGTCCCATAACACTCCCCTGTGGCACGCCAGAGGTTACTTTAACGTCTGTAGACGTCTCTCCATTGATAACAACATGCTGTGTTCTGTTTGCTAAAAATTCTTCAATCCAGCCACACAGCTGGTCTGATATTCCGTAGGCTCTTACTTTGTTTATCAGGCGACAGTGCGGAACTGTATTGAACGCCTTCCGGAAGTCAAGAAAAATAGCATCTACCTGGAAGCCTGTATCTAATATTTTCTGGGTCTCATGAACAAATAAAGCGAGTTGGGTCTCACACGATCGCTGTTTCCGGAATCCATGTTGATTCCTACATAGTAGATTCTGGGTTTCCAAAGACGACATGATACTCGAGCAGATGTTCAGCACAGTTCTGGACGAAACGCTAGCAACAGAAGAGTTCCGTGGACCACGACTTTATATCCCGAACGGCTTACCAGCAGCAGTGTCATCTGGCCGTGAAAGCCTTCATTCTATATACTAGATATTAACAAATAGTTTTCAGAGTGGGACAACACAAAAATAATTTTTGTACCTTCTGTGTCACACAAAATAGAACTTGAAAATCTGATAAAATGTGGACGTCACGGAAGAAAGCTCAGTGTGTGCCCTAGTTCATATAGACGACATTCGATACCCAAGTGCAACGAAACTTCCTGTCGCGTTTTGTAAAGAATTTAGTGTATCGAACCGAGATAGAGACCTACTCTACTTGAAGGCACGCATGCACAGTGCATTTGAACATGCCACTGTAGAATTCCGACTAGGCATTATCCGTGCGATTAATGTACACTCATTCATGTGTATAAACAACGGAACAGAACTCCATGAGTAATCTTATCACATGTTTAAAACCATTTGTTAATATCTACTATTGTTTTAAAGTTATTATAGTCTTAAGTGGTAAAGATAATTCATGGACACGCTGTGTTACATGATTATACCAGTCTGTTGGGAAACATCAAGTCAAGAAGTTGGTTTTGTTGGACTGGTCTCCAGCAACATGGCTGCTACACCGACAGAGAAGGCATTTTGCGTCATTTATGCCACAGCTGCAAGAAGACTGTGATATTTTCATTTGTTGACAAGATCGTTCTCCACTGCAGTTGCACTATGATGTTTGTGAGTTTCCATTATGACAAAGGTTTGTTTGTAAATCAGCTGGAAATCTTCAGTTGCTAGCATGACTGCCACTTTCTCTCAACCTGAGACAGTGTGGTTTTTATCTGTGGGATTACCTCAGACACTGTTCTCACAGCTTCATTTCACCGCAACACCCATCGCTGAGTCACAATCACGTAAGTAGTAAAGTTCATTCTGAGCCTTTTTGTTTGGGTGGGTTGAGTAAATTAAAAGTCATGCACACATTCAGGGCTAAACCTATAGTTAGGCTAATAGATTTATGACTAGGGGGAGCCATGAATCAGTTACTTTAAGAGCAGGTTTGCCCTGAATGTGTGCAACCTGCACAACAAAATGACCCACAGTGAATTTTATCTTGCTACTCACATACTACGCTACTGGCCATTAAAATTGCTACACCAAGAAGAAATGCAGATGATAAATGGGCAGTGATTGGACAAATATATTATACTAGAACTGACATGTGATTACATTTTTACGCAATTTGTGTGCATAGATTCTGAGAAATCAGTACCCAGAACAACCACCTCTAGCCGTAATAACTGTCTTGATACGCCTGGGCATTGAGTCAAACAGAGCTTGGATGGCGTGTACAGGTACAGCTGCCCATGCAGCTTCAACACGATACCACAGTTCATCAAGAGTAGTGACTGGCCTATTGTGACGAGCCAGTTGCTCGGCCACCATTGACCATAATTTTTCAGTTGGTGAGAGATCTGGAGAATGTGCTGGCCAGGGTAGTAGTCGAACATTTTCTGTATCCAGAAATGCCCGTACAGGACCTGCAACATGCGGTCGTGCATTATCCTGCTGAAATGTAGGGTTTCGCAGGGATCGAATGAAGGGTACAGACACGGGTCATAATACATCTGAAATGTAACGTCCACTGTTCAAAGTGCCGTCAATGCGAACAAGAGGTGACCGAGACGTGTAACCAATGGCACAACATACCATCACGCCGGGTGATGGTGATGAAGAATACACCGCGGTGTCGCCAAACACGGATGCGACCACCATGATGCTTTAAACAGAACCTGGATTCATCCGAAAAAATGACGTTTTGCCATTCGTACACCCAGGTTCGTCGTTGAGTACACCATCACAAGCAGCGTCAAGGGTTACCGCACCCATGGTCTCCGATCTGATAGTCCATGCTGCTGCAAACGTCTTCGAACTGTTCGTGGAGATGGTTGTTGTCTTGCAAACGTTCCCGTCTGTTGACTCAGGAATCCAGACGTGGTTGCACGATCCGTTACAGCCATGCGGATAAGATGCCTGTCATCTCGACTGCTAGTCATCCGAGGCCGTTGGGATCCAGCACGGCGTTCCTTATTACCCTCCTGAACCCACCGATTCCATATTCTGCTAACACTCATTGGATCTCGACCAAGGCGAGCAGCAGTGTCGCGATACGATAAACCGCAATTGCGATAGGCTACAATCCGACCTTTATCAAAGTCAGAAACGTGATGGTACGCATTTCTCCTCCTTACGCGAGGCATCACAGCAACGTTTCACCAGGCAACGCCGGTCAACTGCTGTTTGTGTACGAGAAATCGGTTGGAAACTTTCCTCATGTCAGCACGTTGTAGTTGTCACCACTGGCGCCAACCTTGTGTGAATGCTTTGAAAAGCTAATCATTTGTATATCACAGCATCTTCTTCCTGTGGGTTAAATTTCGTGTATGTAGCACGTCATCTTCGTGGTGTAGCAATTTTAATGGCCAGTGGTGTAGATCAGCTGCAACTCACATTGATGCCGAGATGGGCTATAGACTGGGTGTGTTCCATGTGACTAATGCTTCACACATTGAACACTTGTGAACGTGGCAGAGAAAACTTTATCAGTTGTTGTTCCCAAACATATAACAATGTAGTACCTAACCTCAAAACAAATATTTTTACATACACTTCGATGTGACTAAATCATTTTGAATAATCATATAATTGTGATTAAAATTCTTATGGGTATTAAGCTGCGTCATTGCTAAAAACTAACAACAGTAATAAACTAAAATGGGGAGAGCTGCTGGTGGCTTCATAAAGTTGTGGGCTATGTTTACAAGGAATGGACTGTATCCTATGGTCCAACTGAATCGATCATTGACTGGAAATTCTTATTTTAGGCTACTCTGAGACCATCTGCAGCCATTCGGGGATTTCATGTCCCCTAACACCAATGATGGAATTTGTATGGATTACAGTGGGACACGTTATTGGGCAACAGTTGTTCCCAATTGGTTTGAAGAACTTGTCGACAATCTGAGTGAATCATTTGGCCACCCAGATTGCCTGACGTGAATTACATCGAACATTTATGAGACACAATCAATGGGTCCGTTTGTGCTCAAAATCCCACAAAGGCAACACTTCCGCAACTATGGGCGGCTATAGAGGCAGCAAAGCTGAAGATACTTCTAACGACTTGTCGAGTCCATGCCATGTCGAGTTGCGGCACTAAGCTGGGCAAAAAGAGGTCCGATACGATATTTAGCGTCAGTAACTCAGAGTCAGTGTCAGAACAGTGTACTGCGTAATTGTGAATGCATTATGTTGGGGCCAATTGATGGCAATTTGCGGGCAATTCGCTGATGCTGTTGTAGTGAGTACTTGCTTAACCAAGGTAGAAGAAGTGTTAGGTATTTCAAGAGGCACCGTATCGAAAGTTAGTCCGCACGGCTAGCCGTGCAGTCTAACGCACTGCTTCCCAAGTGGGAAGGTGTGCCGGTCCCCAGCACGAATCCGCCCGGTGGATTAATATCGAGGTTCGGGTTTGGTGTGCCGGCCAGTCTGTGGATGGTATTTAAGGAGGTTTTCCATCGCTTTCTGAGTCACTGTCTTGGATATTATGGTCGTAGTATCCACCTTTGACACTTTATCAAAATTTTTGAAGGCTAGTCGCGAACACAGCTTACATCAGAATTTTCTGCATACCAGTTAGTGTCCTGAGATGAAATATCTTTCGCCAGAGGGTAGAAGCTTGCCGCTTAAAGTCCTAGAGCGACAGATAGCAGGCAGGGAGTGGAATGAATCCGTGTCGTGCGGAAGCACGAGATTTAATGTGATTTATTTAATGCACAGACATTCGCACGGATTTTCTTCGCACACAGATAGATCCTTGTGGAGCGGTGCTAACTTATTTAGAGTAGGTACTTAAATCGCCTTTGTCGTGTACCCCACCTTCCGTAGTTTGCATGACGTAGACATAGTCAGCTCTGATATTTTGCGAGCTCGGTACGTCACCCTCTCAGTCGGTGCTGCTGCCCCTATTTTCTTCTCGTCGCGAGCAAATTTAATGACATTAACGGCTAGCCGTCACGCCTATCTTCGAAGTCATTATCCGGAAACACTTTGTGAATCTGTATTGATCACGTGATGAAGTCGATTCTTGCTACGGCCGAGTGGTTTTTGCTTTGATGGGTAATACAACGGGTTCCAGACCTCCACAGACGGCGGAAGATGCTAAATTAACTGTTTTGCCACGAGGAGGCAAGGGCCGAACATGTAGCTGCGCAAGGTCCCGAACTAGAAAAGTGTGTAAGAAACGAGTTTGTAAACGTGTTTTGTTACAGACAGTTACCTGGAGCATCATCTTTGGTGGCACTAACTTGAAAAACCAATAAAAAATCGCCATTGTTTAATTTTTCATGATCTGAAGGTGGCCCTTAACGGCCGAAATCGGCAATCAACTGTCACATCACAACTTTATGGTAAGCAGCAGTCAGTTAAACACATTGCGTCAGCCCTTATAGCACTTCAATGTAATGCCTTATCCTCAAGGCTCCTGTAAAGCGATTAAGGCAATTGCCAGAATGGTTCCCATGAAATGTACACCGTTTATTTACTTCCACATCCTCCCACAGTGCGAATTTGTTCTCTGTGTCTAATGTTTTCGTCAATCTGTCGTTAACCTCTAGTTTTCCTCCCTTCGTTTCTCTGGAAGCGGCTCTTAGACATACAAATTTCCATACTTAAGATAACTCTCATTTATTTTTCTGTCTCGTTGTACATTTTGTCTCGTTGTAAATTTTCAATTAGATTACGTGTTTCAATCACTGGGCATCATTTTCAGATCTGAGTAGTTGCGTCATCAACCCGTGTTGTCTACTCAGAACAAGATATCAACAAGATACTCTAATATGCTGCGTACCATGAATGTGGTTCTGTGTAGACAAGGAGAGTTGCTGACGCAACTACTTACATCTGAAGATGGTCCAGAATGATCAAAACATGTAAACTAGTTAAGAATGTGCAACTGAGAGGGAATAAACGAAAGAGATTTATCTTTAATATCCAAACAGTTGCTGAATTTCTCAAGATGGTTAAGTGGACTACAGTGAATATTTTAACTCATTGACCTTAACGCCGTGTCAAGAGTTTTCATAATTGAGGTGGCAGCGAAATTTTCGAAAGAATATAGTCAAGAACTATCGCAAAATCAGCTTCACAGTCCAAGCATCCTAGATTTCACTCAGAATAATGTACAAAATATAGAAAAATAGACTGAAGGATCTGTTAGATGGCGACTGGTTTTGGAAAGGCTGTAACCTATACATGTTTAATCCTGTGGACTGAAACGGGAGTAAACTGAACTACCATTCTTTATGACTCTTGTATCTGTATTACAACCTTGAACAGCGCCAGTGGTGTAATTACGGAGACTATATTTGATAAATGAGTTGTCAGAACTGGAATTGTATAACTTTATTTTAAAATAACTTTGTAAAGGTGATTATAAAACGTAACTGTACATTATTTGAGCTCTGTGAAATTTTACTGCAAAGAACACTGAAGTACTACAACGCGTGACGTCACAATAGGGAAGAGTCTAATAATACAGAGTAGTCTGATGAAACAGGATATCGTACTTTTCTCGTCTGATAGATGCTGCCATCTCCCGGTAAACATAGTAACTAGTTTTCCACTCGATAACCTTCATTCTTAGAGTAGCTGCAGTCCGTTGAAAGCAACCGTGAGTTCTCTCGGTGGAAAAATGTATTTTTACAGTGTTGAGCTGTAATATTCGACTGTGAATTCTGCGTTTATATTTGCAAGACACTATTTTGAAGACTGTAAAGTAAGTATGATATGAGTTAAACGTTTCTGCAGTACAGATCGTTGTGTGTTTCAAAATGTTTGTACCGCTCAAGGGCTGTTGAAGTCAACTTGTTCTTAACATGGCGTTGTCGGATAAAACAGGGTGCCACTAAGTTATTTATTTAGTTTCTTCAGTTAGAAAATTTATTATTATTATTACTACTCACAGGATCTAACTTAAATTATGCCATAATTATGGCACCTTATAAAAGGAAAGGCGCTGCAGTCATGGACTGGGCGGCTGGTCCCGACGGAGGTTCGAGTCCTCCCTCGGGCGTGGGTGTGTGTTTGTCCTTAGGATAATTTAGGTTAAGTAGTGTGTAAGCTTAGGGACTGATGACCTTAGCAGTTACGACCCATAAGATTTCACACACATCTGAACTTTTTTTTTTTTTTGGACTGACCATCGATGAACTGGCAGAGAAAAATAACTTGCCGCATAACTTCAGCAAGACTAAGAAGATGGCAGGTTAATGTTGGTTCTATTCGTTTTTTAAGAGGAATCCGGAAATAAGCCTGCGTTCTGCCGAGCCAACATCTCTTGCCAGAGCAATTGGTCTTTAGCTGTGCAGTGGTGAAGCAGTTCTTTAGTTTGCTGTTAGAGCTTTATAATAGGTACAACTTCACAACCGATAGAGTCTATAATGTGGATGAGACAGGAATAAGAACAGTCCCTGATAAGCAATCAAAGGTGCTTGCCTTGAGGGGAAAACGTCAAGTTGGCGGTTTGCTTTCTGCGGAGAGAAGCATCTTAGTGGCTGCTGTAGCCTGTATTAGCGCTTCTGGAATTTATATGACCACAATGTTTGTGTTCCCTAGACAAAGAGCCAAGCCTGAGCTGCAGGATAATGCTCCACCAGGATCTGCTGCAGAGTATTACCCTAGCGGATGGATGCAGAAAGAAATTTTCCTGGAGTTGTTTCAACTATTTGTTGAATTTTCTTAACCAACTGCAGAGAAACCCGTTCTTCTGCTCTCAGATGGTAACTCAACACACATAAAGAGTATTGAACTTGTTGATATGGCTAGAGAAAATCATGTTCATCTGTTATGCTTCCCCCCAACTGCACCCACCAAATGCAGCCCCTGGATGTTGCATACATGGTCTCACTGAATAATTATTACTCTCAAGAGATTCGAAAGTGGCTTCAGTGTCATTCTGTACAATTGACAACCATCAATCAAGTTGCAGGGCGGAATGGGGGACTGCTGTAAATGCATTCTGTAAAATTGGAATCTTCCCACTGGATGCGAAAATTTTCCCTGATTGTATGTATCAGCCTGCTGAAACAACAAACATTGACCCTCCGTTGGAGAAAGATGATGTCCCGCCTTCCGAACCTACTTCAGAGTCATTAAACAGAGAAACATTTTTTTCCAACCATACCAGGGTCTTCCCAATCGGATAGGCCTAAGCCTTCAACTTCAGCTTTCCACGTCTCTCCGAATGACATAAAAGCAGTGCCGATAGCTGAAAGAAAGGAACAAAAATCTGATAGAAGAAGAGGAAAGACAGCTGTTCTTACAAGTTCACCTTATAAGGAAGAATAAAGTATTCTATGAAAAAGGGGAGGACTCCGAAAAGGAAACTTCAAATGGGGCCACACTCTAACAGTTCTAGGCTTACTGAAATCAGAAATATTGGACACAGTAAAGCAAAGTAAGTTGGAAAAGTACGGGAGTGTATCACATCGTCAGAAGAGGAAGGAGAAGATAATAATACAGCTTGCACTTATTGTAATGATCTTTTCTCCAATTCTAAGTCTGAAGAAGGCTGGGTGAAGTGTTATAAGTGTAGTGAATGGACCCATGAACAGTGCGCCAGCGTTAATGATGATGATGATGAACCATATAAATGTGATTTTTTAACATGAAGTGATGGTCAGGGTTTGTAAAAGGAGTTTTTTTTTAAATTTTCATTATGATGTAGTACCCTGTTTTATCCAACTAGTATGATAAAACGGGGTAGCTGACACAAGTGTAAAATATTCTTTTCTGTGGTGAGGTACTTTTTTAAATCTATGTTTTTCATGACCAATTGTAAGTAGACATATTGGTCAATTAATCATTAAAAAGTCAACAGATTGGTACACATAGTTCATAACGAACGGTAAGCCACCTTTTTGCCTTGCAATTTCAGCACACAGGATTAACAGAATAAAAATGCTATATAAAATTGCTAATTGAAGTTTGTAAAAATGAATCATCTAAACTTTAAATGTGAACCGTTTTTGTTACCCTTTACCGTGACTGTTATTGACATTAAATGAAACAACAAGTTTACTCTGAAACGTCCCCTTAGAAAAATTAATGAATTACTGTGCTGATAAACCTCTTACATTATTTGATTTTCAAACAGCTGAGCAGAACTGTACGTACTCAGACATTTCGCTCTTTACCTATTCTGATCAACACTAAACTGACACACAATATTTTTAGCGCAACGGAATCTGACTTTCAATAATCCCTACAAAAGCATGGACCTGACTGACATTAACCTATACCTTTCACAAATCACTAACCTTACAAAAATGTTCGTTACTCGAACTACTGCAATACAGCGAGCGCCACTACTGCCAGCTGAATAAAAGATTCAAACTACTGAAGTCATTAACTACTGATAGGCATAGCCGTCCGGGTGGCCGAGCTGTTCTAGGCACTACAGTCTGGAACCGCGCGACCGCTACGCTCGCAGGTTCAAATCCTGCCTCGGGCATGGATGTGTGTGATGTCCTTGGGTTAGTTAGGTTTAAGTAGTTCTAAGTTCTAGGGGACTGATGACCACAGCAGTCAAGTCCCATAGTGCTCAGAGCCATTTGAACCATTTTTTGATAGGCATAGATAGCAAATGAAAGATATTGATAGAGAACAAACAATGTATTTACCTTAATAGTGTTCAAAAGTCATTATATATATATATATAAATATATATATATATATATATATATATATATATATATATATATATCAGTTCATGACATCCAGTCTTACAAATTTACTCTCTCTGATGGACACATGTCCAGATCATCCGCTGTCAAAACTCCACCATCTCACTCCCCACATCCACCACTGCTGGCGGCTCACATCCAACTGCGGAACGCTATGCGCTGTTAACAGCCAACTGCCCAACACTACTATTGCAAATATTGCAACAATGCCGACCAGCCTCAGACTGCACACAGCACAGTCAGTGATTTTCATACAGAGAGCTACGTGGCGTTACCAACATAAAAACCTAAACAGCCTTCTTGCAACTCTTACCAGTCACGGTGACTGGTAATATAATCATCAAAATGTATCACAAAATGCCCTGTGAATTTACGTACACAATCTGACTGATAAAATTCTAGACAGTGAATAGTACATACGAGAATATAACACTGCTCTGTGAAAAAATAAAACTGTCTTCATACTAAATCTGAACTGAATTTTACCTAAACTGAAACCTGGTAATAATTTTGAAAAGAAACACCTGACTATAAACGATCTTACTGTTTTCACTGTGCTCTGTATCTTCCCGACAAATTTTGCTGTGACTTACCTGTAGCAACGGAAAATTAATACAGCTCTAACTGACGAACACAAAATATGCAGCGCAGCAGCGTGCACGCTAAATAAAGGGAAAAGCCTTGCGCTGAGCAATGCAAGGACATGCAGCTATGTTAAGCAGCTCAAGCTTCAATCACTGTTTGCTGCAAAGGACAATGCGGCGAAACAAATAATCATAAAACATGAAATTATTCCGTGAGCGGACGGTGATGGGATTTGAACTTGCGGAATAATTAAATGGAAACAGAGCTTTGAAAAACTGTATAGCAATATCAAACTCATCTTCTAATTATAAAATCATCTTGACAAAAATTATCTTTCATAACAAATATTGCTGTGCTAGCGCCATTAAGTACAGAAAATTGTGAAGCAATGTTAAATCTACAACCTCTGAGTGAAAGACACGTGATTAGAAAACTTTGCTTACTCAGTCTTAACAGCGAAACCGACTAATCCAAGCCAGTACAGAAAAATTCCATGAAATCTTCCGTTATTAGTACTCATCATAATTACTGGCAAGCAAAAAATGCAGCAACTACTTTACCTCATAATCTTGACCTATCCAAAAGATATTTACCAAATCGTATGCCACAGTTCTTAATCCTCCGTATCTTTGTCTCCGTGCTCTGAAAACTACACCAGACCGCTCAGTAGCATAGCCCACAACCGACTCTCTCGCTAACTTCTGTTAGAATGTCTGCTGCAACGACAATATTACCAGCAACCAAACGTCACAACGCTTGCATTCAGAACGTGTGCGACATAACATATCGACTATTGAAAACTACTGTTTGAAAAAATATTCAGCATACTAACATGAGGTATGTTCCATCCCATGAAAATAAAAAGCTCACCTCACTTTATTTGAGTATCAGAAATAAAGTAGAAATCTTTCAAGGTAAAGGAACCACAGAGGCCTGGTGATGGAAGCAACACCTGAGAAACATTACGACATTGTCGTAGAGTTCTGTGGCTCTGGAAATAATGTTCGAAAATGTAAAATATTGCAATTTGTTTTACGTTCTCAAGCAAATAGACATAGGGGAGTCTGGGTCCAGTTTAAAAAAAAATTATATGTTTTGAACAAGTTTCGTTGCGTGGGCATCATCTGCAGCAACCACAGAAATGTACTTTTTGTAAATAAAAATCACTTTCCACTTGCTGCACTGTATTCTATTTGTTGCAAACCGTTTCGCCTTTTACTTTAAGGTATCGTCAGTGGAATCTAGAATGATACAGTTTTGCTTTGATATGCGATATTTGTAGATAATGAAGCAGTTCACGTCTTCTTTTTCGTAAATAATTAATGACTTACAGTTATTTGAGTTTTTGGCTGATATCTACTTTTCCTTTCATCTGGTCACATGGTACCAAACAACCACATTCCCACTTTACAAATTATTTCTTCAGTATTTTCGTGCTAATTGCTGTGGAGTACTATTATCCTTCTGTTTACCGAACTATTTGTTTTGGTTATCTACATGTTGCCAACCTCATTAAGTATATGCAGAAAACTAAAATCTGTTCATTTCTATTCTCTTTACACCTGCGTTTACGTCTCTGTCTCTCTCTCTCTCTTACACAAACGCGAGCCCGCACAGACACATACACATACACACACACAAACACACACACACACACACACACACACACACACACGCAAAGATAACAGAAATGAACTCCAAAAAGTACATAACAAAACCAAACAGAAAGACACAAAATGCATGCACAGTAGTTACGACTTTAAAACACAGCATTCGTCAAAAATTTCCAATTAGTGACAGAAGCACAATAGTGCTCAAAGGAAAGGAAATCAAATACAATGAAAATTGTGAAGGAAAAGTTTCTTAATATAGGAATGTGCTTATATTTCGGAAGTGAAGTTATATTGCGGCCTCCAGCATATGACTAGATGAAAGGGAACGCAGATGCCAGCCCAAAACTCATTTACTTATTTACTTAAAAAAGTATCTAAAAATGTATCACCTCAGAACGAACTGTATCTTTTTAGATTCCACTCAAGATGCCTTAAAGTAGGATGCGAAATGCATCTGGAGCAAATAACAAGCATTGTAGCGAGATAAAGGCGGTTTCATTTACAAAGCGAATATTAGACTTTCTTGCTGCTTCACTCATTTGTGGAACAAAATTTTTGTAACTTATTCAATGAAATCACCCTTTGTTTGCAATTATAAACACATACTGATTATTAATACCTCTATGAAATTTTGTACTGTATTTAAATTTGTAATTAAAACTTTGTGGCGTTACTTCTGTCCCCACGTGTGGGTCAGTTATAACTTACATAGGGGTCAAACGTGACGTATCCATTTGTCGTGGATAAAGGTTGTTTTTGGGTAATAACTTGTTCAAGATACATTATAACATAGATTATTCGCATTGTTAATACTGGAATGATTATTCACTATCTATTATAAATTGTAAGACATCCTAAACAAAGCCACAATTTTGTATTGCAGTTCTACACTTATTTACAGATATCTGTAAATGTGAAAATAATCACGCAACTGTTATAACATATGTAAGAGAAGCAAGTAATAAGAATAAACGCTAACCTTAAAAAACTAGTAGGACACTCGTAATGATTTTCTCCCTCCGTGCTACTAAGATGTGCTAACTTCGGAAATGTAATACACTGCACCTATCCCTCTCCTGATCTACATGATTATCCTTGCCTTCTAGACAGAAATATTCATCAGTGTCTTGCTAGCTCCTAGTCTCGTCACCTTGAAATGAAATTGTTGTAAGGGATAGTTTCTCTTTGGTATTTTGAAACTTTACTTCTCAACAATCACGAGTACTTATCTGTTATTTGACATTTCTGCAATTGCAAGGTTACTGCGAATGCTAATAAAAACTTTGTAAGTTTATAGCAAATGCTAGTAAGTGTTGTCCATTATCTTTTCCTTCGTGCCCGATGTCTTGTTGAAGATTCCTTCAAACCGTCTTTACGAGGCACGCGCATCACTCAGCGTGAAAAATATAAGGTCTGAGGTCGCTTTGCCGGCGCTACCCCGCTAGTTGAGGCTTGTCTTAGTCTATCATTACGAGAGTTAGGGTTGTTTCCTGGATTTGGTGAGTCGCTACCTTGGCATGATGCGAAATTCGACCCTTGACAAATATTATTCTAACTGCAGAGAGCCTAACATAATATCCCACGGTATGGAATATGACATATTGTCATTCTGCTTCCAGATATGTGGATTTACAGCCTATCTTTGGCTGAGGACAGGCTAAGGGAAGGCAAACATACGTTTATAGCATTTGTGCACTTACAGAAACTTTTTGACAATCTTAACTGGAAGTCTCTCTTACCTGTTGAAGGTAGCAGGGGCAGAACACATTAGGGAATGGGAGTTTAAAACTTGAACATGAACCAGACGGCAGTTATAAGGGACGAAGGGCATGAAAGGGAAGCCGTAGTTGACAAGGGAGTGAGACAGGATTGTAGCCTCTACCTGATGTTGTTCAATACATTGAGCAGGCAGTAAAGGAAACCAAAGGAACGTTTGGAATACAATACCTATTCCAAACTTTTATTTGGAGAAGAAATAAAACTTTAAAGTTTGCTAATGACACTGGAATTCTTTAGAGAGGACGAAGGACTTGAGAGAGCCGTTTAACGGAATGGACAGCGTCTTGAAAAGAGGAAATAAGATTAATATCAACAAGAGCAAAAGAAGGATGATGGAATGTAAACGAATGGAATGTAAAATTAAGAGAACATCCATGAAATACACAAGGACCATCGACGAGAGCGTGGGCTGCAACACTCTTCACTGGAATGCGGTTTTTCTTGTCGCCTGATGTTGTAGTAAGTTCGATGTTTTCTATATTTTTGTAGACAGTTGTGCGACGACGACGTCGATATCTCCTGTAAGTCATGTTGGCGGCGTTCAATGCAGTTGCCTGTGCAGCAGCGAAAGCGTTACGGAGATGATAGATAAACTCCAGTGGAACACTCTGCAGGAGAGACTTTCAGTAGCTCGGTACGGGCTTTTGTTAAAGTTTCGAGAACATACCTTCACCGAAGAGTCAAGCAGTATAATGCTCCCTCTTACGTATATCTCGCGAAGAGACCATGAGGACAAAATCAGAGAGATTAGAGCCCACACAGAAGCATACCGACAATCCTTCTTCCCACGAGCAATACGAGACTGGAATAGAAGGGAGAACCGATAGAGGTACTCAGTGTACCCTCCGCCACACACCGTCAGGTGGCTTGCGGAGTATGGATGTAGATGTAGATGTAGATGTAGAATTAAATTAGGTGAGGATAAGGGAATCAGATGACGAAACGAGAAAATGAAAGTAGTAGATGTGTTTTGCTATTTGGGCAGTAAAATAAATGATGATGGCCCAAGTAGAGAGGATGTAACATGTAGGCTGGCAATGGCACGAAAAGCGTTTCTGAAGAAGCGACATTCGTTAACATCGAATATAGTTGTAAGTGTTAGGGAGTATTTTCTAAAGGTATATGTCTGTCGTGTAGCCTTGTATGAAAGTGAAACATGGACGACAAAGAGTTCAGATAAGAGAGAACAGAAGTGTTTCAAATGTGGTGTTACAGAAAAATGCTGAAAATTAGATGGAAACATCACGTAACTCAAGAGGAGCTGCCAAGTAGAGCTGTAGAGACAAGAAAGCTGTGCCACAACTTGACTAAAAAAAGGCAGCAGTAGATAGGACAAAATGTGAGACATGATGGGATCACCAGTTTAGTAATGAAGGAAGCGTGGGGGTTAAAAATCACAGAGGGGGACCAAAGATGGAAATAGTAACCCGATTTAGAAGGATGTACGTTGCAGTAGTTATTCGGATGTGAAGCAACCGAGCGCGTCACGCCACATTAAGATTAAAACTGAATAGCGCCGACCATACAAAAAGATATAAATACCACACAACTAACATACATTTTTGTGAATTGCTTAAAACGAATCTCGTTATCTAGGAACCGTAGAAAAACTAATTCAGGAAATTTGTTTTCACTTCAGCACCTAAAAGTATTTCCGCTGTCTTCTCATACAAGGACGTCATCTGTGATCGTTATCCTCCTTCTTCCTTCATTACGGAAGATAACTAAAGCATAAGGCTACTTCTGGAGAAATCTACCAATGGAATTCGCCCACAGATTCAAAATGTTGCAGTTTGACGGGTAATATACAATACGTGCAAGGACCAGGAGGGGAAATACTGGAATACTGAGGCAAAAGTGTTCGGATTAAAAACGGCATAAGGAAGGGATGCAGACTCAGTATTCCACTGTTAAACCTGCACAACGCAGACGTAATAAGGGAAATAATTGAGAGTTTCATTGGAACCGAAATTCGGAGTGAAATATATCAATAACGAGATTCGATGATGACCTTCCTGTTGTCTGTGAAAGTGTGGTAGATTAGAGCCCAAGACGAATGTGATTTACGATCTACTGACAGTAAACGAAAAAAAGACAACATTTTCTCACAAAAGATCAGCAGAAAGGAGAGAGAGGTGTACGGTGACAAATCTGACGTCAAAACTGTTGACTACATAGCAGACAAGAAAAAGGGATTCAGCTACCAACGAAGCGAAATAACGGTGAACGAAGCAAGGAGGATGTGAGAAGCGTACTAGCGTAACTAAATGGAGCACTTCTCGTCAAAAGCAATTTTCTATTGGTAAAAATAATCCTTAATTTGAATAAGAAGTTTATGAGAACGTAAATTTTGCCGGCCGAAGTGGCCGTGCGGTTAAAGGCGCTGCAGTCTGGAACCGCAAGACCGCTACGGTCGCAGGTTCGAATCCTGCCTCGGGCATGGATGTTTGTGATGTCCTTAGGTTAGTTACGTTTAACTAGTTCTAAGTTCTAGGGGACTAATGACCTCAGCAGTTGAGTCCCATAGTGCTCAGAGCCATTTGAACCAGAACGTAAATTTTGAGCACAGTTTGTGTAGAAGTACATCGCAGACTGGGGACAAACGAAACGGAGAGAATCAAAAAATGCTGAAAATTAAGTGGGCTGGTGAGAAATAACGAGATCCTCAGCGTGATGGGCAAAGAAAGGAGTATGTGGAAAATGGTAGGAGAAGATACACGCTGGTAAGACATGTGAGAAGTCGTCAAGGAAAAGTTTCTATGGCAAGTATACGCAACCAGAGAGTAAAAATTGTAGGGTAAAACGAGGTGTTCAATATTTACAGCAATTATTTGAGGACATTGGTTGCAAGTGCCCCTCTGAGATGATGAAACTGGAGCAGTAAAAGTAACGGTGGTGATGTGGTGGAAACTAGCCAGAATACTGATGAACCAACTAAAGAAAGTTGGACCTGTTGTGTCTATTTTAGGGCTCTGTACTATATCTTGCGTACTACCCCAAGTTATTAAGTAGAATACTTTAGTGTGCTCTCGAGATAACTGGATCATCCAGACATTATTTTACGGTCCCGTAGCTTAGTTGGTAAAAGCGGAATCCTTATAGGATAACTTTGTTGCCCGTCTGTTAAGAACCCTCTTTCTCAGGGACGGGTAGAGGTTTCAAGATGAAATTTGCGACAAATATTGTGGTCTGCGGTCCCTTAGAGGTGTAAATAAAATAAGTCAATCCCATCAAAATATACGGCCATTTACCTCACATTTTGACACTCGCTAACTCACTCATCAAAACCTACAGACCTATATATATATGATGAAGTTTCCACGGAACCCTGAGAACCAGAGTCTTACTCGCACTTGTTCGGTTTTTGCAAGTTATCACACTGCCTCAAATTTTTTGCTTGATGTTTTAACCTCAACTGTCAGTGTATTTTATATCTTAATAGTAAGTTTTCAGACACAGATGTATTAATAAATTTAGAATTTTGGTACTAAATGGTGAAATGATCAATATGATGATTCACGTTTATTTCTCTGGGCGTGAAATCCAACAAAAGTGTGTTTGCGAGCAGTATCGTCGAAAGAAAATGACGATCAGTATTTGATTTTTACTAGATGTTGTAAGCTGCCTCGTTCTTCTGAAATTTATATTACATGCAAATAAGTGTCCTAAAATATTCCCAGAACAATTAAGCTTTTTCTACATAATGTGAAGTAAGCTGCCTCCTTCTTCTGAAATTTTGGATTACATGCAAATAAGTGTCCTAAAATATTCCGAGAACAAATAAGTTTTTCTACATAAGGTGAAGACCCAAGAAAATATGTTGTTACGCTATCCGGCTACAGTTTTGCAAGGAATAAAACACACTAAAGGATAGGTGCAACTTACTTTGCGCAGCGAGAGAAACAGCTGGCGTAAATGAAGATTTGAATTAACCTCAACTGTCAGTGTATTTTATATCTTAATAGTAAGTTTTCAGACACAGATGTATTAATAAATTTAGAATTTTGGTACTAAATGGTGAAATGATCAATATGATGATTCACGTTTATTTCTCTGGGCGTGAAATCCAACAAAAGTGTGTTTGCGAGCAGTATCGTCGAAAGAAAATGACGATCAGTATTTGATTTTTACTAGATGTTGTAAGCTGCCTCGTTCTTCTGAAATTTATATTACATGCAAATAAGTGTCCTAAAATATTCCCAGAACAATTAAGCTTTTTCTACATAATGTGAAGTAAGCTGCCTCCTTCTTCTGAAATTTTGGATTACATGCAAATAAGTGTCCTAAAATATTCCGTCAAAATCTTGTTATGGATTCGTAAGCTGAATTTAAGAGCGCGTAAGTAACCCACGTTGAAGGCAAGTTTCGTGCAGAGAGCATGCGTGGCTCAGACTGCTCGTCTAACCTTTTCTATTTAGAAATCTGAAATTTAAAAACACATAGCAATGAGTCGTATAAAACAGGATCACCGACAGCTCTATTTGTATCTCCAGTTGAGGACTTAATTTCTGACCGTATGAGCATGTAAACACCTGACCAAAGCACACTGCTGATTACAGTTTTGAGCAACGCATATACTGATTGTAATAGTGGCTCACTAAGATTTGTGTCTCTGCCGCAGCCGATAAAGGTACGTGTGATATCTCGATACGGGTTTCAAAGTGGACACACTACCGTAAAAGTAATAGAACCTTTAAATAGTGACACGTGATAGCTAATGTAAATGTCATGTGACTAGGGCCTCCCGTCGGGTAGATCGTTCGCCGGGTGCAAGTCTTTCGATTTGACACAACTTCGGCGACTTGCGCATCGATGTAGATGATTAGGACAACACAACACCCAGTCCCTGAGCGGAAAAAATCTCCGGCCCAGCTGGGAATCGAACCATGGCCATTAGGATTGATATTCTGTAGCGCTGACCACTCAGCTACAGGGGATGGACACGAGGTAGCTAATAAACCTCATGAACTTTGATTCATGTGATTGTTATTTCCTCTAAAGCACAATTACGCCCATGATAAGGTACACAATTTTCCTTGAGTGGAACAGGTAGTACAGTAGATCACCACAAGGAAAGTAGTGAACAACGAGAATTTCATATGCATTAGAAACTTACTAGTTCAAAGTGTGTTAAATTCTAGATCTTGGCTCGAATCACAACAAACGATGAGGGCTAAGTTTAAACATAAGTAAGAGCACATTCATGATCTGGAAATGCTGCATTACTGTTACGCTAAAGTGCACAGTGCAAGCCAGAATTTCGGCAAACATTTGTAACACAAAATCTGATTATGATCAACAGAGTGATATCTACTGAACTTAGCACACTACCCTACCATAGCAGCGCCTTTGCAGTTCGAAATAAGCTGACAGGAAGACCCAGACAGCGTAGACTTTATTTGTGCCGTGTAAACGGCCTGTTTACAAAGAAACACTTAACACCTTCGCTTCTTATTGGTTAGCGTCACAGCTCGCCTAAGTGTGTCACCTGAAATATCCCCTCTAATTTCGTCAAAGACTGTGATGATTGTAGTGACGGACTGCTCGTTGCAGAAACATCTTTGCGAAGTGTCTGCGATTTAGAACGAGCGGGAAGAAAATCAGTTCTGAGAGTTGCGAATGTGACAGGAAGCTTTTAGGACCTAGTCTACCGACTAACACAATGTTTGCTCGAGCGTAAACAATATGTTGTTTGGAATTTTCCCCTGGCACCCTAATGACCGTGTCAGACAAGAACAATGGAACTGACGGTAGATCGATGAGAAAGCAGGTGGTGAGCACTGAAAGGCAGTGCCACACTGTGGAGCAGTGGGTTAATATCAGTAATAATACTTCATAAATCGTAGGAGGAAATTGGAATATTGTTGTTCGCCGTCTCTTACGAGAGCTTGGAAACTATTTCAGTGGTCAGCCAGAAAGCGATGGAGAACATACTGACCAAAGTTCCCAGTCTGCAAGTCCACATTATTGTCCAGCCCACTCAAAGAAATGTTTCTATTCTCTATTTGTTCAACGGGATCAGGACTATGATTTTAAACGAAGATTTTGAGTTCTAATTGGTACATAAATTTGATAAAGCTTCAAATACACAACATTGTAATATTCATCGTGTTAATACTCATTTATGCTTTTTCAACATTTATTTTTTAACTTTTTGAATGATTCTTTTTATCCTCGTGGCAGATTCAGTACATCGAAAAGAACAGGAAATTCTACAGCAGTAGGTTACTTTCTACGGATGTTCAATGTTTTTGAATTATTTATGTATTTTTCAGGTAATGCCTTCAGCACTGACACATCCTCAGTTTCATTACTTTGGAATCCATTTGCGTTTGTAGATTCCTATACATAATAAATGGAGTGTATGAAATGCACGAGAGTATTACTGACATCCTGCGACGACAATAGTTATTGCTTTTTGTATTAGTGTATCCACCAACATGTGGTTTAAATTTTGTTACTTGTTTTCTTGATTATGACGTCTTTCTTTCATTACGCAGTAATGCAATATCTTCTCCTCCTGAGATGACAAAAATCAGTGTTTGTAAGAACCAAAACATTTTTTATGTTCGAAAATTTGCCTCTCGAATTTTTTGCGAAATTTATTATTTCTGTGATTTACTTCTCCTACTGAATTCAGTAACAGCTTTCTTTCAGTTTTGCAGAATTCTTGATGTATATAGAAATTTACAGTGGTTGCAATAAATAGTAGTGCTGGGGTATCTATTACATTGTTTTAGCATTGATGTCAACTGGCTTTAACTACAGGAGCTTATTTATTTATTCTCGTATCAGAAACATACATATTATACACAGTTATGACTAATTTTGAAAACCAAAAGGACTTATAAGGAATGAGGAGGTTCCACACAGAATCGGCCAGGAAAGGAATACATGAAAAACCCTGACAAGAAGAAGGGTCAGGATGAGAGGATATCTGTTAAGGCATCAGGGAATAACTTCCATGGTGAACCGGACAATTGGGAGTTAAGGAAAACGGGAAGGAACGGGCCCACAAAGCAACTGGTTATTATTTCATGCAAATAACAGTTTATTGGAAAGTTAAAATTTAACTTAAAATCAAAGAAATAAATACTGCAGTTTAAATCTTAAGGCCTCATTTTGAAATAAATATAACATGCTTTTAATAACAATAATAATAATTTAATTTAATTTAAACTGCAAATTTCATCAGCAATTTTGCGTATTTCGCTCCTTTATTATTATTATTATTAATAAAGGGGCGAGCTACGCAAAATTGCTCTTGAAATTTGCAATTTAAATCTTAAGGCCACAGTTGGGAGAAATATAACTACAAGATTGCTCTTTTCAGACTACTGTAGTAGAACGAAGCCACACTTAATACTCATCTCGTGTAAGGTGTCAGCGCTGCATGGATGCAAGAGGGGCCTTGATATGGTAATTTTTAAACAAATAGTCGGAGGGCGTATCCAGCAGATCGGTGCAGAGTGAAGCAGGCGAACCAGGCTGCGAGTAACGTGAAGCGGCAGTCCATACAACCCGATCAGTTGCGGTGTCACTGACCAACGATAGGACGGCCGCAAAGTTGCCCCTTTCCACAGCGGAAGGACCGCACTAGCTAGCGGAAGCGAGGAAGGCGCACCCCATCAACCGACCGACAAGCTCCACACACCACTTGTCCAACAGCCAATTTCCTGTGTCGGACGGATGTGGCTTCCGCAGACCAACTATGCTCAAGCAGCCCAACTCAGTGTCACATATAAACTCGATGTCACAAACAACTTGGTTCTAACCGTGCAACTCCGCTGTCTCAGACCAAGAGTCTTCCTACCCACAGACGCACCACCAAGGCAGCACTTCCTCCTAGGGTGACTTCGACCAAAGACGCTTACTGAGCAGACTCGAGCCAGTGGTGCTAGACAAGACCCAAGCGAAGTAAAATGAGGCGCCACGGCTCATATGGTACTAGAGGGAGCTGCAGACGGCGAAAATTTTGGAGGAAGAAAGAGACTGGAACGCATGCCGAAAATAATAGATGACATAGGTTGCAAATGCTAGTCTGAGATGAAGAGGTTTGCACGGGAGAGGAATTCGCGGCGTGTCGCATCAAACCAGTCAGAAGACAGTGGCAGAAAAAAGTCGAGGATACTACTTTTTCTCAAAACTTGGACCGTCCCGAAGAATTTTCTGTTCCTTAACTAAATTCATTTCCTGTGCAGGAGGCTGGATACAGTCGCCACTGAAGCATATGAAGCATACAATGAACGGTCTTCCACACAGTCACACTGAGTCTCGTCTTGATGTTACCAAATTAACCTTTGATGTTCCATCTCCATATCATAATTCCAAATCGTCCATTTCTCATCACAGCCAGGACCTAAAGTTTCAAAACCTTTTTTCCAACCAGTGGGATTGTGGTTCATAGCCCTCCATAGTTGCAACTCCGATTTTTGAGCAGTTGTTCTAAGGGCCGTCGACATTCTGAGGAAACTTCTCCTGGACTTCAATCGTTGTGGGTGCTGTGCGTGGCCCTACAGATGATGGGTCCCCTTCTGCAACTGTCTTTGTATCCTCGTTCGCAGCTATTTCTCTTCCAACAGGAGGTGGTGCTGTTCCTGCTGGGTGTTAAATCAATTCGAGTGGAATGGATTTCAAGCCATCTGTTACGATTTTCCAGGAGTCATTCGTAGCTGTGTCCATCTGTTTGGCGTGTGTTGAATTATACCAGACACGACAGGCATACACGGTCGCAGAAGTGCCATTGAAGAAGTTCGTATTGTTTTAAGTTGACTACCCCACTATGATCAGGCTAGTGTCTGTAGTTGTGTAGTCTCTGGCTGAAAATTTTGACTTGCAGTTCATGCAGAGTTTCTTGAAAGTAAGAGATGTATCAAGTATCACTCCTAGATATTTTGGGGTCTCACGTTGTCACAGTCCAACACCTGAACATACTGCCCTTAATGCAGGATTAGCTAGGCAAGTGAGAAGTACGTACTTGTGTCTTCGAAGGATTTGGTTTCAGCTGGTCGTTGTTACAGTACCTGGAAAGTTGTTTAATGGTATTCGTAAGCGGATCTCCACTGATTCTAAATGTGTGCTCTGTGTGGCTTCAGCAAGGTCATCGGCATACAAGTACACTACTGGCCATTAACATTTCAACACCAAGAAGAAATGCAGTTGATAAATGGGTAACCATCGACAAATATATTATGCTAGAACTGACATGTGATTACATTTTCTCGCAATGTGGGTGTATAGATCCTGAGAAATCAGTATCCAGAACTACCACCTCTGGCCGTAATAACGGCCTTGATACGCCTGGGCATTGAGTCAAACAGAGCTTGGATGGCGTGTATATCTACAGCTCCCGATGCAGCTACAACACGATACCACAGTTCATCAAGAGTAGTGACTGGCATATTGTGGCGAGCCAGTTGGTCGGCCACCATTGACCGGACGTTTTCAATTGGTGAGAGATCTGGAGAATGTGCTGGCCACGGCAGTAGTCGAACATTTTCTGTACCCAGAAAGGCCCGTACAGGACCTGCAATATGCTGTCGTGTATTATCCTGCTGAAATGTAGGGTTTCGCAAGGATCGAATGAAGGGTAGAGCCACGAGACGTGACATATCTGAAATGTAACGTCCACTGTTCAAAGTACCGTCAATGCGAACAATTGGTGACCGAGACGTGTAACCAATGGCACCCCATACCATCACGCCGGGTGATCCGCCAGTATGGCGATGACGAATACACGCTTCCAATGTGCGTTCACCGCGATGTCGCCAAACACGGATGCGACCATCGTGGTGCTGTAAACAGAACCTGGATTCATCCGAAAAAATGACATTTTGCCATTCGTGCACCTAGGTTCGTCGTTGAGTACACCATCGCAGGCGCTCCTGTCTGTGATGCAGCGTCAAGGGTAACCGCAGCCATGGTCTTCGAGCTGATAGTCCATGCTGCTGCAAACGTCGTCGAACTGTTCGTGCAGTTGGTTGTCTTCTTGCAAACTTCCCCATCTGCTGACTCAGGGATAGAGACGTGGCTGCACGATCCGTTACAGGCATGCGGATAAGATGCCTGTCATCTCGACTGCTAGTCATACCAGACCGTTGGGATCCAGCACGGCATTCCATATTACCCTCCTGAACCCACCGGTTCCACATTCTGCTAACCGTCATTGGATCTCGACCAACGCGAGCAGCGATGTCGCGATACGATAAACCGCAATCACGATAGGCTACAATCCGACGTATGAAAGTCGGAAACGTGATGGTACACATTTCTCCTCCTTACACGAGGCATCACAACAACGTTTCACCAGGCAACGCTGGTCAACTGCTGTTTGTGTATGTGTAATCGGTTGGAAACTTTCCTCATGCAGCACGTTGTAGATGTCGCCACCCGCGCCAAATTTGTGTGAATGCTCTGAAAAGCTAATCTTTTGCATACCACAACATCTTCTTTCAGACGGTTAAATTTCGCGTCTGTAACATGTCATCTTCGTGGTGTAGCAATTTTAATGGTCAGTAGTGTAGTTTGAAATAGGAATCAGATTTTTATGTTAATATTTTAGTGCACAGTGACACAACCATGGAGTTCATCAGTGTGATATGCTCACGACCAGACGTATGAGGTGCGAAGGACACTACACATAAAGACCGTAGTAAAAAATGACAGTAGTCAAATTTCTGACGATGAACAAAGAAACACACATGAACTACATATAAGTTTAGGTTCCGTAAGAATTTATGAAGAATACGACTTCCGAAACTTTCTGGCACCTTAAAACTATGTGCCGGACCGAGACTCGAACTCGGGGCCATGATTGTGAATACAACTTCCATTCACTATTACAAATCATCCACTACGTCGGTACCAGCGAGAATGTCCTTTTTCACTTTTCGTGGTTTGTAGATATTACCTTTTGCGTTCCACGGCTCTCGTTATGTATTTATGGAATTCATGGTTGTCTCGTTCGCCCACTTCTATATTCCCATAGACAAAAAAGAAATCAAGTGCGCAACTTCTTTTAAACGAAGTGTGCAACCTAGCAATGCAGCGTGAGAAGCAAGAATCAAGGCTGAGACTAAGAGGGAAGCTTAGTAGACAAGGACACAGGTAGATATGATCCAGCCATACGAAATATTCTTTGACGATACGTTCGCAACTACCTTCAACAGCCTACACCATCAGCAATACTGCCTGGACACACCTCAATACTGATGTCTCGGGAAGCCACATCGCAGCAGTGTTGACGGAAACGCAGTTGCGGCCACGTGATGCCGTAAATCATGGCCCTATTGAACACATCGTAGGTCCTGATGTGTCCACAGCAAAACTACATTTTCCATCCATCTTGTCCTGGCCGGCAGCACAGTGGTATTCCTCCTCTGAAGAAATTGTGATCTGTGTCACTGGAGAATTAATTTTTTAGCTGTCTTCGAATTTCCGTATTAGCTTCTATTTTTCATTTTCTTTCATTGCATCTATTGGGCAGTAAAAATTGAACTGAAGGTTTTCCGAGTGCTGCAGTGTAGTTTGTGTATCTCGCAGGGCCCAGAAACATCGTAGGTATGTACATTACTCGATGTGTTTGCTGTGCGTGCTGAAAAAAATAAGAGTCCACATTCTGCCACCAGGTGAAAATATGGCGTTATAAATAGTGAGAATGTGGTGTGGGTGCAGGAAAAGGGGAAGAACGACTAACGACGTGATAACCGTGGCTGTGGCACGTTTCTTCGGATATGGTCACAATTTACAACACGTGTCCGATACGGTGTCCCGACTCAGCAACATGCCGTATCCATAACACGACGTGGTTGACAACTGCCCATAACATATTCGGTGTATCATTGTCGTTCTGTGAACTACAGAGGGGTCCAGAAAAATGCAGACACTCTTTGATAGTCGACATTAATTGAATAAAATGACATACCGTTACAATTCTTGCACGGGGGAAGGTTATTTTCTGTGCTCAAGGCCGGCCAGAATGGCCGAGCGGTTCTAGGTGCTACAGTCTGGAACCGCGCGAACGCTACGGTCGCTGGTTCGAATCCTGCCTCGGGCATGGTTGTGTGTGATGTCCTTAGGTTAATTAGGTTTAAGTAGTTCTAAGTTCTAGGGGACTGATGACCTCAGATTTTAGGTCCCATAGTGCTCAGAGACAATTGAACCGTTTTTTGTTTTTCTTGTTTGTGTGTGTGTGTGTGTGTGTGTGTGTGCTCAAAGTGACCCTCATTAGCAGCCAAACAAAGTCGATGCTGCTGAGCTATTGACCGAGCTATCGGTGTCAGTGTTACTGGTATGATGGCTGCGTAGGACGCCTCGATGGTTTCCCGTAGCCCGTTTAGTGTAGCTGGCCGCTGTTGATAAACTTCATTTGTCAAGGTCCCCCATAAGGTCCGGAGACCGTGGTGGGTACTCAACAGCTCCTCTTCAACTTATCCATCTACCAGGTTGCTACATCTACAGAGTAAAAACCAACTCGTTTTGCCAACTTATTTATTAAGGAAACTACAGTAAACCATCACCCCAGTAATCCACTCTTCAAAACCAACAAAACAACAAGGATCCCTTCTGCGGATCAACCAAATACTAGTAACTACTAATTCCTACAGTCAGAGTTCCCTTCGACTCTATACCCGTACAGCTGTTCCACGTCGAAGTCGGCTGTTAGCAGCTGGTACATAGCGTAACCCACCGGAAGCGACGTATCACTGTCGTTGCAGAACAGAGGATGGTCGAGATGGCGCACCGCTGGAACAGCCAGTCTTCCCCACACTCTCCGAACCAAGAAGTGCCCGCTGAACGGCCGGGCGCCAGCTTAACTAGCCCCATGTGGAAGGATATTTCCGGGACTATTTGCACACCGTTTATCGCCAGGAAACAATTCGTTGATCGTCGCGCTCCCTTCCTCTGTTGTTGGCTGATGTCCTCTGATGGACGTTGGTGGCATCTATGTACACTCATGCTCATAAATGAAGGATAATGCTGATACATGGTGAAACAACGCTCTGATGGGCGGTTTGCGGCCTTAAATAACCTCGTGGTATGACCATGCGGTGCATTTGACCTGCGGTCGTCGAACGGTGGCGCTGGCAGCACTCCACCTACGCAAAGGTGTGTTGGTACATGTCAGAGTATGGTGCAGCTAATAAGTGTGCAGACGTTTTCAGATGTGCTAATGGTGACTGTGTGTTGAAAATGGCTCAAAAGAACACATATTGATGACGTTATGAGGGATAGAATACTAGGGCGACCGGAGGCTGATCAGACACAGCAAGTCGTAGCCCTCCGTATTCCACAAAGTGTGATCTCAAGATTATGGCAGCGATTCCAGCAGTCAGGAAACGTGTCCACGCGCTACAGTACGGGACGTCCACAGTGTACAACACCACAAGAAGACCGATATCTCACCATCAGTGCCCGCAGACAGCCACGGAGTACTGCAGGTAGCCTTGCTTTGGACCTTACTGCAGCCACTGTAACAGTTGTCTCCAGACACACAGTCTACAGACGACTGAACAGACATGATTTATTTGCCCGGAGACCTACAAGGTGGTTTCCACCATCCTTCGTCACAGGAGAGCCTGTAAAGCCTAGTGTCAAGAACACAGTACATAGTCATTGGAACAGTGGTCCCAGGTTATTTTCACAGACGGGTCTGAACAGTGATTCTCGCCGTGTTTTCATCTGACGTGGACCAGGAACCAGATACAAACCCCTTACGTCCTTGTAAGCGACGTGTATGGAGGTTGTGGTTTGATGGTGTGGGGTGCGATTATGATTGGTGCACGTACACCCCTGCATGTCTTTGACAGAGGAACTGTAACAGTTCAGATGTGTCGGGGTGTCATTTTGCACCAGTATGTCTGTCTTTTCAGGGGTGCAGTGGGTCCCACTTTCCTCCTGATGGATGATAACGCACGGCCCCACCGAGCTGCCATCGTGGAGGAGTACCTTGAAACAGAATATATCAGGCGAATGAAGTGGCCTGCCTGTTCTCCAGACATAAGCCCCATCGAGGACGTCTGGGATGCTCTCGGTGGACGTATCGCTGCACGTCTTCACACCGCTAGGACACTTCAGGAGCTGCGACAGGCACTGGTGCAAGAATGGGAGGCTACACCCCAGCAGCTGCTAGACCACCTGATCCAGGGTATGGCAACCCGTTGTGCTGCCTCTGTACGTGTGCACGGTGATCATATCCCATACTAATGTCGGGGTACATACGCAGGAAACAGTGGCATTTTGTAGCACATGTGTTTCTGGACGGTGTTCTCAATTTATGACGAATTCTGTGGTTTTGGAGATCTGTGTTGTGTGTGTTCGCTATGTGCGCATGATATTAGCGCGTTTTGTGTAGTGCCACGTTGTGTGGCACCACATTCTGGAATTATCCTTAATTTATGAGCATGAGCGTATTTGTTGTCAACTGTGGTACTAGCTTGTAAGCACTCTTGCGTTGGTCAGACTTCGCAGCGGATACGGCAACCCGCATTGGTGACGTGTCTACGGTGTTGCCGCTGCAGTAGGCGTCTGGGGAGGACTGCAGCATAGGTTGATTTTCATCCAAGTAAGCTCTGACATTTCCGTGATAGGTGGAACACCATGTTTTTGTAGGTAAAATCTTCGATTTTTAACACCTCTTGGACGGCAGGTAAGACTGATGTTTGAAGCATATGAAGATACGGCTTAGCAGTTACGGTACCTTCAGAGAAGAGTTGGCCAATCAGACTGCACGATGACTGACCACACCATCCATTTACACTCGGTAGATTAACATGTTTGTCCACGTGAACGTGAGGATTTTCAGGAGCCTAGTACATCCAGTTGTGGCGGTTTACAGTACCGTTCAGCTTGAACTGCACATCGTCTGACCAGATAACCATCCCTGAAAACCTCTCATGCTGGTGAAGCATGCCTTCAAACGACGCGCAGTACTCCATCGTTCGATTCCGGTCATCCTCGTTCATAGTGTGCAGCGATCTCGGAATGTTCACTTTCCACTTCGAAACCTTGAAATTTCGTCGTACGCGTGATCGGCTTATCCCGCTTTTACGTGCATCCTGTTTCACATATTTCGGAGGTGAATTAGTAAAATGTTGTTAACACAGTAGCGCCGTAATGGCATCTCAAAATAATACAATCTCTCTCCTCCTCTCACGTGTCCGATCTCCCCATTTCCTTCACAAAGAGTAAGATACAAAGATGCGGTCGTAGCACGGAATGTCCGGTTCTCGCAGTCGGGACAAGACGTTCGTTACAGTATCAATTCGTCGCATGCGTATCTAAACTGAATTGCAGTGATGTGGACAGATTTATTGCCTCACCAGCACAGTTAAAGCGCAATAGATCGGTGATGCTGTATTGTAACATATCACAAAACAAAATATTTTCCTATTGCGAGTACTACCTCAGTGCGGCTTTCTGTTGCTGAAATGATAGTGTTTCGTCAGTCACTTCTTTGTTCAAGTTTAACATTGCGTCTCCAATCCGCAGCTTTCAGAAGTGATTCCCTTTTTCGTGTTCTACATCCGAAACACTCGGGTCGTCTGTTTCTATCTTGAGCAATCGATCTCTTAAAGCATAATTGTCTTTGACAAACTCAGTAAGAGTACGATGTGAGGAAACACTCTATAAACATTATCTGACGTTCCGGCTTGTACTGCAAGCCTTGGTGTAGTCGTATTTACAGTATCTACACATCTCTAATGAGCCTTTATCTATGTTCAAACGAAATATTAGTTGTTTGGTGAGATGGTCAGTTTTCGAAGCACAGTACGGAATTAGGTTTACATTGTTCCATCCGAATACTACCGGTACGGCAGTCAAATTCACCACATCCTCTCTTAGTGGACCTTTCCCAACCTTCGTGATGAATATCGAATACTTTTCGTTCTGTGGTGATTTATTATACCACGTGTTCCATGCTCTGATTTTGTGTGAATCATTGTGGGCATAATTATGCGTTTAATAAAATTGTTTTTTTTCTTCATCAATGATTGTGAGGTTTATTCCTGATCCTTTGTCTATGATTTAAGATTCTAATGTCTCTACGTTTAAGTATGCAGTTTCCACTCTTGCTGTTTCGTAATTATAATGTTGTAGTTTTTCTGTCGTCAGCAATGATACTAATTTTCCTTCGTGTACTTATTTCCCTGTTTTCCAAGCCATAAGGTAAGTCAGTAGTTGGAGCTGCAGAAAGAGATGGCGGTGCACTACATAATATGTGAAGTAATTTCTCTGTCTTCAAATTTCAGATTTCGAAATACAAACTCTGACGTTAACAGATTGAGTCAAGCATGATAGTGAGGTTGTGTTACTTACGTGTTGTTGATGCCAGGCAATAAGTTTATCTTAAGTTAGTCCACTCGTAGAATTCAGTCAAGTGTTCATTTATGCCCATTATTGTTACGCTGTGCAATGTAAACTACTGCTGTATTTCTCTTGTTCTTCAATTAAGTAATTGACAGTGAAATAGCGTTATCATAATATTTCGTGAGTCTAAACTGTATATGGGCGTATTCAGTACCCGCTTAGGGATACATACGAGGGTTGGAACTAAAATAGTGGCAACTATTTATTCACAACCTATTCCAAAGAGTTAAATGTCTGCACTTGTTACTGTCCTTCTTATTAGTCATCAGAGTTGTGTAGAACCCATTGCCAGCGATGTGGCAGGTGTAGTACACCGTTAGCAGAGTGTGTTCTGTTGACGGTGCAAATGGTGCGGTCTACTGCCAATCGAATCTCTGGAACAATTGTGAAGGGAATGCCACGAAGTGGTTCCTTCATTTTCGGAATCGAATCAAAGTCATAAGGACTTAAGTCGGGGGAGTGTGATGGATAGCACAGTACTTTCCAGTCCCATTGACCGAACAGTGCAGCCACAGCTCGCGCTGTAAGCGCTCTGGCATTGTCGTGCAAAATGATGGGTAGGTTGCGCAGAAAGTGTCGCCGCTTCTTTCGCAAAGCTGGTCGCAGGTGATGCTCCAAAAACGAACAGTAATCCTGTGCACTGACGATCTGCCATGGAGGAATGTAATGCGTTAGGGTAACACCATCACAGTCGTACACGAGAACCACCATAACTTGCACCATAATGGGGCTTTGACGCTCTTACGACTTTAGCGGCGACCCGTAATGACGCCATTCGTTGGATTGGCGTTTCAATTTCGGCTCGTACGATGTGGCCCATGTCTCATCCAGTATTACGATATGGCGTAAGAAAGCCTCTCCTTCGCGCTCATAGCGCTCCAAGTGCGTCTGAGCAGCGTCGTAATGCACCCATTTCTGCATTTCCGCCAATTCATGCGTAACCCGTCATGATGCAGTTTTTCGCATGCCCAGGCGTTCCTTCAGGATGCGAAGCACCGTCGTATGCGCTAATCCGGTTTCGTGGGCGAGCTCACGAATCGTATGGCGTCGATCACTGTCCACTAACGCGGCAACATCATGCACTTCTTCTTCAGAGACGCTAGGACGCCCTGCCCGATGCATGTCTGCCACAGTTTGCCGACCTTCGTTGAAGGCTTTTACCCAACGTGCCGATTCCCCGCACGCCTCTTGAAGATCTTGATGACACTGTCGTGTTGTACGACCTCTGGCACACTGAATCTTGATCCAACTTCGCTGGTCCTGTTTCGAAAACTTAGTGACACCTTTACATTAGACCGCTCGCTCACAAGTGACTGTGTTTCCCTCGAAAAGCGCACGCTGGAGCGTGGGACGGGCCAATCCATTTGCTCGGAGATAAGGTATATATGTCAACAACGTGTGCTATCAGCGACAATAGTAGATTCCATTGCATAGTGTCTCCACAGCAGTGTTGCCACTATATAAGTTCCAACCTATGCATTTCCATGTAATCCGAATTTTTAAAAGAGAATAGGAGAGTGACAGCAAACAGACTGTAGACCGACAGCATTTTCCTGCTGTCCTGTTAGTTACTCGAAGTCTGACACCGACGAATGACTACATGTGAACACTCCATTTCATGTCGTCACAAATCATCGTACTCAGGTTGTAACTTTACCAATGCGTTTTGTGCCCCATAAGCGTCGCAGATTTTCATATTCAACGATTATGAGCTGTCTTAAACAGTCGATAGTAATAGTGTAGAGTGCGTTTAAACAAACTATGGTCAGACTTTTATCCATTGTGGATGTGGAACACTGCGACTGTGGTGTGAAAAGGTTTTCAGAAATTACTGCAACCAGTCGCCTTTTATGTAGATGTATTTTATTTAACCATGACCAGTTTCGAGCTGCCTAGCAACTCATCATCAGATGGTATATACATTTAGTGCTTTTTTGTACCCATTGTGTGGGTGGTTGAGTATCTGTGGAGATAAATCTTTCTGCAGGTATATATATATATCTCTTTTAGGACGTATTTTTGAAACCATTGTGTCTTGTTTTTGTAAAAAACAAGACACAATGGTTTCAAAAATACGTCCTAAAAGAGATATATATATACCTGCAGAAAGATTTATCTCCACAGATACTCAACCACCCACACAATGGGTACAAAAAAGCACTAAATGTATATACCATCTGATGATGAGTTGCTAGGCAGCTCGAAACCGGTCATGGTTAAATAAAATACATCTACATAAAAGGCGACTGGTTGCAGTAATTTCTGAAAACTATGGTCAGCTTGTTTCCACCATATTATACAAATTTAGCTACATAAATCGGTAGGCTACGTAGGTGATGACTAACCTAAAAAAAGTTCATATGTGGTCTCTTATAACTACAGAGATCACCGACTAGACGGAAGGTTCACAAGGTCAGACTCGATGCAAACAGAAATAAGTTACTCTGACTAACAGGTTCACTGTTCGCTGTGGGTACTGAATACTGGCTTTGTGTGCGATGGTTATTTAAAGATTCCCTTATGGTAGAAATTACAATCCATTAAAATATAAGGCTACTACATTTTATCTATTTACATGAAAGACAGGAAAGGAATAGATCATAAATTCACGTTAGGCACAGGCATTATTGTAGTTAACAAGTGGCTGAATGTCCTAATTTTCTGAATTATTTCGTTATTCCGGAAGAATTATACATTTCTGAATCAGAAAAATTTGGGCTCTAAATCTTAACCTTGGATTTTGGAATGTGTTACTTTTTAACATTAGAACATTCCAGGATTCGAGGATTTTGAATGTGAATAACTTTTGAAATGCTGTTTACGGAAAAAGTAGAGTGTGTAGCCGAAAGAGGAGAAAGAGGGCTTTCAAATAACGTATGCTAATCTTTCTTTTTTTTTTAAGTAGTGAGGACGAATCGAGTCCTTGAGTTTTACATGGTTCTAAAAATGTGAATATTTTATTAAATAAAGTGCTCCAGTGTAAATTAATTTTACTGCTGTCAGTAGTCTGAAAGCAATAAGGTGACAATAAACATTAATGAAATACAGCATGGACAAGGATTTAGCAGTTTCAAGTCTTTTTAGTGTGTGCCTGACGAATGAAAACAGATCAGGAAAAAGAAAAAAAATAATATTTTCAACACGAGTGGTACAAGAACAAGTTTTAATTTGTTTATTCATTTGGTTTTAGATGGTATCCATCAAGTCACTAGTTACATTTTCTTTATACGTCTACAAAAGATTCCCTTTTAACGTTACATGTTATATAAACATATATATGCATCGTTACGTGCACAGACTCAAACATTCGAAAAGAAAAGGACATTAAAATTTGTTGTCTGAGTGTCCTAGGTAGATTACCATGATGTGATAAACATACAGAGCGTGCTGAAGACTAATGCTTACGTGTTTATTCAAAATGTTTCAAATGGCTCTGAGCACTATGGGACTTAACATCAGAGGTCATCAGTCTCCTAGAACTTAGAACTACTTAAACCTAACTAAGGACTTCACACACATCCATGCCCGAGGCAGGACTCGAACCTGCGACCGTAGCAGTCGCGCGGTGCCGGACTGAAGCGCCTACAACCGCTCGGCCACAGCGGCCCTCCCGTATTTATTATTTGTTCTCAATCTCGGTGGAGGTGCACATTACTCGGTACACTTTACCGCTTCTTTGGCGCAAGTTGCTGCCATCTTCCGGTAGAGGGCTCAGAATGGTAGCGTGCAGTGCGATGTGGTGGCGTCTAATGTAACAGTGTCGGTGCCCTGAGAGACCCTCACAAAACTGAAAGAGCAAATTCGAAGAGTCCGTCCCCATATGGAGCATACCATCTATCAGCACGACAATGCCGGATCACACACAAACTTTGCAATACCTGCAACAATCCATCACCTTGGTTTCACTGTCATCGATCATCCCCCATACAATCTCGACTTGACCCCATCCGACTTCCACCAGCTTCCAAAACTGAAAGAATACGTTCGAGGACTTTAGTTTAATGGTGATGAAGCGATGCCAGCAGTGGTGGAGCCGTGGCTCCGTCAACAAAATGAAACGTTCTACAGTGACGGTATCAACCAACAGATGTCTCGTTGGGTGGTGGTGGTGGTGGTTAGTGTTTAACGTCCCGTCGACAACGAGGTCATTAGAGACGGAGCGCAAGCTCGGGTTAGGGAAGGATTGGGAAGGAAATCGGCCGTGCCCTTTCAAAGGAACCATCCCGGCATTTGCCTGAAACGATTTAGGGAAATCACGGAAAACCTAAATCAGGATGGCTGGAGACGGGATTGAACCGTCGTCCTCCCGAATGCGAGTCCAGTGTGCTAACCACTGCACCACCTCGCTCGGTGTGTCTCGTTGGGAGAAATGTGTTCGCCGTCAGGGTAAGTTGAGAAATAAGTATGTAGACAAAGAATACAGATGTGGAATGTTAATAAAGTTTGTTTTATTCAAAAAGCTTTAAGAGTTTTCACACAAAATTTGGCGATATTGCGTTTTAACTCGCCCTCATATGTACATTGGTACACATACAGATGTAAACGGAAAGAAAATAAGTTAAATAGTAGTGTCTGAGTCTTTTAGGTAGAAACCTAGTATGTTATAGGTATTTTACCATTTGCACTTAAGAGGACAGTAATGTATGTACTAATGGAACCTTCAGCTGGTACAGTTTACGGTATAATTTAGTTTACAGTGTTCCGAATTAGTGTTATATTCAAAACAACGAAAGAAAAATTCGGAGTAGGTATTAAAATCGATGGGGAAGAATAAAAACTTTGAGGTTCGCCGATGACATTGTTATTCTGTCAGAGACAGCAAAGGACTGGGAAGAGCAGTTGAACGGAATGGATAGTGTCTTGAAATGAGGATATAAGATGAACATCAACAAAAGCAAAACGAGGATAATGGAATGTAGTCGAATTAAGTAGGGTGATGCTGAGGGAATTAGATTAGGAAATGAGACACTTATGGTAGTAAAGGAGTTTTGCTATATGGGGAGCAAAATAACTGATGATGGTCGAAGTAGAGAGGATATTAAATGTAGACTTGCAATGGCAAGGAAAGCATTTCTGAAGAAGAGAAATTTGTTAACATCGAATATAGATTTAAGTGTCAGGAAGTCATTTCTGAAAGTATTTGTATGGAGTGTAGCCATGTATGGAAGTGAAACATGGACGATAAATAGTTAGGACAAGAAAAGAATAGAACTTTTGAAATGTGGTGCTACAGAAGAATGCTGAAGATTAGATGGGTAGATCACATAACTAATGAGGAAGTATTGAATAGGATTGGGGAGAAGTTTGTGGCACAACTTGACTAGAAGAAGGGATCGGTTGGTAGGACATGTTCTGAGGTATCAAGGGATCACCAATTTAGTATTGGAGGGCAGCGTGGAGGGTAGAAATCGTAGAGGGAGACCAAGAGATGAATACACTAAGGAGATTCAGAAGGATGTAGGCTGCAGTAGGTACTGGGAGATGAAGAGGCTCGTACTGGATAGAGTAGCATGGAGAGCTGCATCAAACCAGTCTCAGGACTGAAGACCGTAACAACAACAACAATGTTATATGATTTAAAGCGGCGTCCTCCTGGCGGTCCTGACTGCACTTTGGGGAATATATGACTTTAATTTTATAAGTAGGATGATCCCAAATTGCTCTGTTACAAAATGTTTGTATGAATTCATTATTCAGCTGCTAAAGAGTGACGAGAATGTCAAATTTTTAAACGTATTATCTTTTTAACCTGAATTACAACGACATGACGATATAATTCGTCTGAAATTTTTATGCCATCTCCAGTGTCCTACAAGCTAGTGGTCACTCGGCTGCCGAATCTGACGACCGCAGCGCACGGCGGTCGAAACGCCCGCTGCTAACAGGAAAACTCTGTTTGACAGGTGAATAATGCCCCACAATGGCGCGCCATTATGGCTGGGAAGCGTATTTCGTTAAGAACGGCCTGCAGCTGATGGTTCGTTACGTCAACTTCACCGCCAATAAGCAGGATTGGAGAGCGCGTGCAGCTAAAGCGGCGGCGATGTGTGGGAGCGCAGTCCACAGTGCTTGTTACAGGCAGCTGAACAACTCGCCAACACGTGACCGCACGACACGTGAGCGCACGTGCGCGCGGGCACGAGGCAAGGGGGGACGGGGCGCGCGTTCACACCTGCTGCTGGCAAAACAATGCTCTCTCTCGACAGCGAGCTCCCGCTGATAGCTGCAAGTGGTCTTTTGTTCACGGCGTGGGCCGTGGGGATGGGCGATTCCGTGAGATCGAAATTATCAGTTGGCCACTCTTTCCACGTGAGTCACTTACATTTGCTTTTATCAGTTTACTGAAACGATGTTATCGCAAATACAATTCGAAAGAGCCTGTAGACATTTAAAGGTATTTACGCTCATGGATCTACTCAACTATTTATTCAAAGCAGCCACATAACTACACTGGTGCCAAAAATTAAAGCAACATGTAATGCTATTGTAAATATAATACTGCCATTAATCTGTATATTTTAAAATTTTTTTGTTCCGTAATAATTTTGAAAAATTAAGCAAACACTATAGCGAGAGTAAGCTTTTGTTAAGTGTAGTTTATCTGTTTAAAATAACCTCTTTGACGTAGGTGGAATACATGTATTAAAACATATTTTGTAAATAATTATGTAATATTTTAAGTACAACTATAATTAATTATGTCAATTTTGTATGTATATGCTGCCATGCAATTGTACATGGTTCATACTTATGTTTTTTGTAGCAGAAGTGTAAATTGAAAAGGTGTAGGTAGAATGGAACTCCGTTCTGTGGTGGAATGGAAAAGGTGGTGGGGCGCGCGAGTGAGATTTGGCGCGCAAGTGGCTCAGGCAGTCGGTAGCTGCCCTGCAAGTGGTGAACACGCATTACGTTGGTGAAGCACTAGAGGCCCAGGATTTACCTGCAAGACTGGGTTTTTGGCCTCGGACGTGTTCTACATGATTGCTGCAGTACGGCAATTAAGTAACAACTCAGAAATTTGTAATTTTATGGTCGCGACCAAGAGGAAGACAGAGCTATGTACATCAAGAGCCGTACCTGCGCAATGTTACTACGCAGCACCGCCTCACGCCTCCTTCGACATCAGTAACAGGCAAAGTACTTTATTTAGAAGTGTATCGCAGTATGAACCATCCATCTTCAGTTAGTGGAATATAAGTGTTAAATGTACCCTTGTGTTTAACTGTGATTTTCCTTCGTCATTTATCTCTGTAGGGTCCTTACCTAAACGAATTTATTCCGAGTATCCTGATTTTTATTGAAGCTCGAATAGTAGTAAATTACTGGCAAGAGTACTGTTTAGGTAGTAAATTCTGAAAATCATTATTAAATACTAAAGTTTTGCACGTATGAGTTTAAGGGCCATCGCTTTGCGTGACCATGAGGATAAGTTTTCAATAGTATTTCTGAAAGTAAGGTAACATAATTGTTTAAGTGCAACAATCTTAACAGTAATTGTTCGTGTTGCTTCTCCATATCAAAGAAAGCCAGACAAATATTGGTGTTAGTAAAACGTTAACAGATAACAGTCCTAAAGAAATGAAATTTAGTCGTGTTAAATAATAGTTTTGGTCATATGAATGATAGCTATAAGTTTAGTATTTTTTTGTATCCTTGTTGAAACATATGTGCGTCTTCTTTAAATAATTACTGAAGTATAGTGACAAATGCCATAAGTAACAGAAAGTTGGATTAATAGTACTTACTGCCAAGTGACCGTAGTAAGTGAAAGTAGTTACTTATTCAGTGTCGAAATTTGACTTCATCTTTTTGTGCAGACACACTGCCCGATCTGGGCTGGCAGCCACTTTATTTAGCGAAACAGTTTATTATTATAACAGGCTTTGTCTGATAAAAGGTTCCCAAAAGTAATTATTCTCACTGCTTTTCCCCCAGACTGTATGATTCGGAGAAAAATAGTTTGATACTTTACCATTGGTTTGAACACGGTTAAAATCTCTCTCCGACAGTCGATGGTTTGGAGTTTTAGTGCTGCGTGATTTTGTGGTGGTGTTCTGGTACCGTATTGACGAGAACGCGAAAGTGCCGTTGCAAACAAACGGAAGTTTTGCAAGGTAGCTTTTATTTTGCCATAAAAAGTATAAACAGGTGATACTGAAGCACAAACAGTGTAGATAACACAGAACGTAAACAGTTGCAACATGCATAACGGCAGACAGAAATATTCTTCCTTATTTCCAACTTAACGGATTTGCACACACATTCCGACGACTAGTTAATGTGTTCAGAATGGGGTACATAACCCCAGGCCTGAATAAAGTCATCAACCTCATGTTAACGCAATAAAGCTCGTTCTTCCTGCGTAGTTGCTCGCAGTCTTGGAGAGTGGTAGGTAGATGCTGACGTGATGCAGGCCGTCTCCCTACTGCATCCCAGACATTATGTATGGGATTAAAAGCCGGCCAGAGTGGCCGAGCGGTTCTAGGCGCTACAGTCTGGAGCCGCGCGACCGCTGCGGTCGCAGGTTCCAATCCTGCCTCGGGCATGGATGTGTGTGATGTCTTTAGGTTAGTTAGGTTTAAGTAGTTCTAAGTTCTAGTGGACTGATGACCTTAGAAGTTAAGTCCCATAGTACTCAGAGCCATTTGAACCATTTTTTGGGATTAAAAACGGGAGAGCGAGGATGCCACGCCATGCGTACTATATGCCCTGTTTACAAGAAAACGTCAACCATTCGTGCTGTATGAGGTCGAGCATTATCGTCCATCAGTACGAAGTCTGGGTCCACAGCAACTCGCAACAACCGCAGATGAGGTCCCAAGATCTCGTCACGATACCTGACAGCATTTAAACATTTCCGATTCAGCCGTACAGTTTCACGAAACGAAACGCATTATCAGGTATCTTTTCGAACAGTCAACGTAATCCCTGGCCACACCATCAGGGATCCTCCTCGATATTGGTCCGTCTCTTTCCACGATGTTCGTTCTCGAAATCATGTTCAACGTTCCCTCCAGATGTGAATCCGTTGAGAATTATTCTGCAGGCGAAATCGGGACTGATTTTGGAAACCAACATTAGTCCAATGTATGACCGTCCATGTGGTATCTTGATGACTCGGCTCTAGACGTTCCCTTCTGTGAAGAAGAGGTAGATATACAGCTGGTCTCTGACAGTAAAGACCACTCTGCGGAAGCCTTGTGTACACCGTTTGCCTCGATACAACGTCCAGTGGATGCTGCGAGGTCAGAGGCCAGTTGCCATGCAGCTCTAAGGCGGTACCGTTGTGCCCTTACAGCCAAATAACGGTCCTCTCTTTCTGATTTCACACGTAGTTGGCCCTGTCCTCGTCTTTGGGATGCAGTTTTCGTCTCTATAAACTTTCGCCACAGTCGAGAAACAACAGAACGATTCACGTTAAGCCATCGTGCCACATCATGTTGAGACTGTCCTGTTCCCAATCTTCCTGTGGCCCTCCATAGCAGAGAGCCTGGTAGGCGTCTTCTCTGTGCCATACTGCACCCGTCGGTGGCTGTGTTCACAGCGATTATGGATGTGCAACTACCGGCAAACACTACCCCGTTCGATAGGTACCCTGACGTCATCGCTGACGTGGTTGTCCGTTCACCAGAATCCCATCTTCCGCGCAGAACACGGTTGTACGGACATCTGGTTGACAATTTGTGTTACTATATCGTTAATTAAACACAACATGGGGAAATAGCGGTTTATTGCTTTAATTTTGGACACCAGTGTGTACTGAAACTGAATCTAAGCACTAATGGATTCGAGGTTTTGGTTGTTAAAATGTATGCCAGCATTTACTAAAATAATTTCATTTTCTTCTACTACTGTCAAGCAGAGTCCCGAACTGCCCAGAAATATCGTATGAAGGAAAAGGAAGGAAGGTTTCTGAAGAATAATCAGTATTGTAGAACACTCAGTATAATGTAGTTTATTGAAACTGAACTACACTTCTCGAACAATCACCATATACACACAAAAACAAATAACTAGCAGACGACCATTCATCAAGAGCATCGGTGAGGTCCGTCGGAGCTGGTCCTAGCTCGGCGAGGAACTGGCTGCACTGCTGCTGCGCTGGCCTTCAAAGCCGGCGGAGGCCGGCGGAGTACTCCAACTTTCCCTGTATCTGTGAGGCGACCTCTGCAGAAAAAAGTTCGCATTAGTCTCTAGCCAGTTTTGTTTGTTTTTAAGAATTGTTTTACTCTTGGTTGCGCCTGCAGGTGCTTTTGTATGTTATATGGTACGCAGGGGTGTCTTGAGTGTAGTCTGCCTGGCAGGGGCCGTCTGTGGCAGACGTAACAGTTTCAATGTCCTGTCGATATCTAGATCATTACGGGTGGAGCAAAAACTCGAAATGTTTCAATGATACGGACGGAAATCGGACATGCCCTATCAAAGCGACCATCCCAGCATTACCCGGGAGTGACTATGGAAATCACAGAAAATCTGAATCTGGTTGGCCAGATGCAGATTTGAGCCGTCGTCCTCCCGAATGCGAGTCCATTGTGGTAACCACTGTACCACCTCGGTCGGTGGTCGGAGTTAGATGGACACGTGTACAAGATGCAAAAAGAGGGATGTTGTTGAGAACTCTTCGTATCTCATGTTAGGGGCTAGTCTCCAGGCAAAATTCAACAAATTGCTGATTTCGAGGGTTCGGTTAGCCCTTTATGCTCCATGCAGCTTTCTTGAAACGTGTGAACGACTTGCCCGACATGTACTTTTCCATACTATTGTAGGACATCCCATTTCAGAGTCGTCAAACACTGTCACACAGTGGTGGAGGAAAAGACTGTCAACATTCCTGTTAAGGCAACAATTGAATCGACCAAAAATACATGAAAAAACTTGCAAGATACTAAGATCTGAAAACCCAAGTTCTATGGTTTTCATATAGACCAGTGATGTTTAGCACACTAGAAGCAGTGTCGAAAGTTCAGAGCCGGCCAGTGTGGCCGAGTGGTTCTAGGCGCTACAGTCTGTAAAACGCGCGACCACTACGGTCGCAGTTTCGAATCCTGCCTCGGGCATGGATGTGTGTGATGTCCTTAAGTTAGTAAGGTTTAAGTAGTTCTAAGTTCTAGGGGACTGATGATCTCAGAAGTTAAGTCCTATGGTGCTCAGAGCCATTGGAACCATTTGAAAGTTCAGGGAGCACGTGAAAACCACTGGCATCAGTAAAATATCCGTCTGCTACTTACAAAAGGACACTTTACTTCGACATACGCCCTGATGAGCCAAAACATGGTGACCACCTGCTTAATAGCTTGCTTGTTCGTCTCTGGAGCAAAATACATCAGTGATTCTGCGTATCAGAAATGCGAGAGTTTTTGACAGGTTTGTGGAGACACGTGGCATTCGATGTCTACGCCCAGGTCATGTAATTCGTATATATAACGGGCCGCTGATTTGCGTAGGTGGCGATGCACTCGATAGTGACCCACATGGGTTCCGTAGGATTTATGTCAGCCGAATCAGAACGGCGAGACATCAACATAAGTTCACTACCAATACTCGTCAGACCACTGTAGCGCGGCGCTGGCTCCGAGACACGGATAATTACACTACTAAAGGATGACATCGCCGTCAGGGAAGACATCAAGCATGAAGGGATGCAGGTGGTTCGCAGCTGCCAGAGTGTCTCCGATTACTGCAACAGACCCCATGTAAGTGCAGGAGAATATCTCCCATACTGCTCCCATCTGCCTGCGTCCGGGGCGCCCTGCACGTTTCGAGCCACCGTTTACCTCAATGACGGCGTTTGTGGTGACGACCATAGATCTAGTGTAGCATAATGTGATGCACCCGAAGAGCCAATACGTTTCCATTGATAGGTGGTCGATTACCGATGGTCTGGTGCCCAATGCAGTCGCAATTGATGATGTCGTTGGGTCAACATGTAAACACGTAGGGATAGTGTGCTGCGGAGCTCCATGTTCAACAACGTACGATGAATGGTGGGTTCCCAAATACCTGTGCGTGCACCAGTTTTGCGCTCTTTCGTCAAAGATGCCACAGATCATCATCTATCCTACTTTAGAGAGCAGGGAACCCTCCTAAACCCACGTTCTGTGAAAACTAGTAGACGTCCAACCATTTAGCGCCTAGTGGTAGTTTCAGTGTCGTTCTACCTTTTTCCACAGAAGCTCACGACAGTAGCACGTGAACATTCCACCAGCTTCGCCGTTTTCGAGATACTAGTTCACAGGCCTTACGTTATAATAATCTGCCCTTTGTCAAAGTTGCTTATCTCAATGGATCTTCCTATTTGCATCCCATGCCTTCGCTAGGGAGACCACAGTCTGTGTCTGCTTGGCTTACATGCATTTGTTGCCACGTCACGTGCCGGCGGCGCCACCTGGCGACATCCTACGTCATGGTGGTGGGCTGTCATAACGTTTTTGTTTATAAGTGTATATATGCAGGCTAAAGCCCCGAATGAAAATTCGTACCAAGGTCGGGACTCGAACCGGGCTCTCCCGCTGACTAAACAGATGCCCTGACTTTTGTATCCCGCCTGGAAGGCGGCGCTTGGGTCTGCTCCTGTGATCTGAAGTATAGGCCGAAAGAGGGAAGCGAGTACGAGCGGGTGAGGTAAAGCATATCGGTACCCGCAAGTAACGTTAAAGAGGCTTACTACAGCCTAAAACGAAGTATTTACAACTGAATACGTAACTTGGTACAGATGAGCACGTAGGTGCAACGTTTTGGACCCGTCGTAACTGATACAAAGTCTCTATTGCAAGCTAAGCCGAAGCGATGTTTCGCGACCGTCTGCACTTGATCTACTGGGCAGAAAGTAGAGCGGCACTCGTCGAGTTCCACAGCGTCGGCTGGAGGACGCTGTGGTCGACGTAGTTCGTCCGCTCTCGTAGTGCCAACCTACGAGCTTGCACCTACGTTGTGGCACCGGAACTATCGATACCACACTGACCACTACGCCACCCTGCCACATTGGCTTTGTATTACTGCATGGAATACTCTAACACACCTCCATCCTCAGTCCAAATTCCCATTCACGGCTCAACCTGCCTGGTATTTCCCTAAACTCGAAACGCATTGCTGAGGCTCTCCAACTCTACTGGAATAGTAAGTCAGCATCAAACGAACTAGGGGTCGTGTCTAGCGAGCAGGTGGCCCGGGTTCGAATCCCAGCCTTGGTAGAAATTTTCATTCATCACTTCAGTCTGCACATATACGTCATAGATGTTTCATGGTTGGAATGTTCTCTACAATCGTCTACTTTCATTTGTCTTTACAAGGATACTTACACATTATCTGCAGAGACGTGATGCATTTCGGGATTGCGAACATTCCGGCTGGTGATAAATGAAAATTCTCCTCGTTTGTTGCGTCTTACGTCGTCTTTTAAGTCGAGAATGTGTTATGTCAATAACCAAATCAGCACATACTCCGCTGCAGAGTGAAAATTTATTTTGGCAACATCCCCCATGCTGTGTGTAAGCCACGTCTCCGTAATATCGTTTTTCTAGGAGTTCTCGTAGCGCAACGCATGCATGAGAACTTTTGTGAAGTTTGAAACGTAGAAGACGAACAAGCAGTGGAAGTACAGCTGCTAGAGCGGGTCGAGACGCGTGACTTGGATAGCTCAGCAAGTAGAGCCCACCCTGCTGCAGAGTGAAAATTCATTCTCGAATAACAATAATAATAATAATAATGATAATAATATAGGTAAATTATTTCAAGTTTCTCTGCGTGGCCATCATCCGAAGCAAGCACAGAAATATTTGTTTTGTAAGTAAAAACCCCATGTTCTTGCTGGGACGTATTTTATTTCTTCCAGATGCGTTTGGCCTTTAACTTTAAGGCATCTTCAGTGGAATCCAGAATAATAGAGTTTTGTTTTCTGGTGCGATATTCGTACGTTATAAAACAGTTCGTCTCTTATTTTTTACTAAACATATGATAAATGGCAGTTATTCGCGCTTTTGGCTGGCACAGCTTCTCCTATCACCTGCTCGCTTGCTGGAGGTCGAGCTGTAACCAGATGCCAGCCAAAAAGTGGACTAACTGTAAGTTGTCATTTATGTAGTAAAAAATAAGACACGAACTGTTTTATAACATTGCGAATATCGCACTAGAAAATAAAACTGTACCATTCTAGATTTCACTGAAGATTCCTTAAAGTAAAAGGCGAAACGCGTCTGGAACAAATGAAATGAATTACAACTATAAAAAGACGACTTTTATTTACAAAACGTATGTAAATTACACGGGTTGCATAAAAAGTAGTGATAAAAAAACTAAACAAAACTTCGTCCGAACAGGCCATGAAGGCCCAACGATACCGACCGGCCTCCGTGTCATTCTCAGCCCACAGGCGTCACCGGATGCGGATACGGAGACATATGTGATCAGCACACCGCTCTCCCGGCCGTATATCGGCAAACGTGGACGGAGCCGCTACTTCTCAATCAAGTAGTTCCCCAGTTTGCTCACAACTGCCAACAGACTCGATTGTTACCCATCCAAGTGCTACCTCAGGCCGATAGCGCTTAACTTCGGTGATCTGACGGGATTGGGTGTTACCACCGTGGCAAAACCGTTGGCCACAAAGTAGTGATAACCCTGCCGTAACATGAAGGATGTGTGTCACATGGCATGTCCGCTGTCTGCAGCTGACAGCAGAAGGTCAGTTGAAGTAGTGCAGTGAGCGGTGACGGCTGTGTTCGAGTCAGACGCTGTGTTTATTGACCGAAAGTGTGGGAGGCCAGTTCGAGTGCCATAACAGTATGCTTAGGAATCGTTAAGAGCGTGCGTGGATCAAGACTGAAGAGGCACGTGGCCGGAGCACACAACAATGTTTCTTTCTGGCACTGCACCCCACCACGATCCATGACAAAACGCGATACCACTTGGCGAACCTCGTGCAGGAGCCCCTGCGTAAGTGAGGGTGGGACACACTGGAACGTCCGCCGTATTCCCTCTATACGAGTCCGTGCGACTACGACCAGTTCGCTAAAATGGAGGAACCTCTACGTGGAACGCGCTACAAGAAAAGAGACAATCCGTGCCACAGGGCGGTCCTTGACAGCCATCGACAGAGATGTACGCGCTGTGTACGACGCGTTCCATTTGTGCAGGAGAAGGTGGTCGAGAAGCGGGGCGATTACACTGAGGGCATGTAACACGGTGAACGTCTGCCGATAAAGTCTGGTGTGAATTCTAATCATGATGTCACTACTTTTTATCCAATTATTGTGTTTCTGTTCTTGTGAATGTACGATTGCCTTTGAAATACTCTCTGTATTTGGAAAACTCCGAGAATATGCTTCGAGTTGTGCTTCACATGAAATCAAGCAAATTTAAGCATGGATACAACAGCGATAGAATAGAAAAGCAACTGGAATCACTCAATAGAGGAAAGTCCACTGGACCTGACGGGATACCAATTCGATTCTACACAGAGTACGCGAAAGAACTTGCCCCCCTTCTAACAGCCGTGTACCGCAAGTCTCTAGAGGAACGGAGGGTTCCAAATGATTGGAAAAGAGCACAGATAGTCCCAGTCTTCAAGAAGGGTCGTCGAGCAGATGCGCAAAACTATAGACCTATATCTCTTACGTCGATCTCTTGTAGAATTTTAGAACATGTTTTTTGCTCGCGTATCATGTCATTTCTGGAAACCCAGAATCTACTATGTAGGAATCAACATGGATTCCGGAAACAGCGATCGTGTGAGACCCAACTCGCCTTATTTGTTCATGAGACCCAGAAAATATTAGATACAGGCTCCCAGGTAGATGCTATTTTTCTTGACTTCCGGAAGGCGTTCGATACAGTTCCGCACTGTCGCCTGATAAACAAAGTAAGAGCCTACGGAATATCAGACCAGCTGTGTGGCTGGATTGAAGAGTTTTTAGCAAACAGAACACAGCATGTTGTTATCAATGGAGAGACGTCTACAGACGTTAAAGTAACCTCTGGCGTGCCACAGGGGAGTGTTATGGGACCATTGCTTTTCACAATATATATAAATGACTTAGTAGATAGTGTCGGAAGTTCCATGCGGCTTTTCGCGGATGATGCTGTAGTATACAGAGAAGTTGCAGCATTAGAAAATTGTAGCGAAATGCAGGAAGATCTGCAGCGGATAGGCACTTGGTGCAGGGAGTGGCAACTGACCCTTAACATAGACAAATGTAATGTATTGCGAATACATAGAAAGAAGGATCCTTTATTGTATGATTATATGATACCGGAACAAACACTGGTAGCAGTTACTTCTGTAAAGTATCTGGGAGTATGCGTGCGGAACGATTTGAAGTGGAATGATCATATAAAATTAATTGTTGGTAAGGCGGGTACCAGGTTGAGATTCATTGGGAGAGTGCTTAGAAAATGTAGTCCATCAACAAAGGAGGTGGCTTACAAAACACTCGTTCGACCTATACTTGAGTATTGCTCATCAGTGTGGGATCCGTACCAGGTCGGGTTGACGGAAGAGATTGAGAAGATCCAAAGAAGAGCGGCGCGTTTCGTTACCGGGTTATTTGGTAACCGTGATAGCGTTACGGAGATGTTTAATAAACTCAAGTGGCAGACTCTGCAAGAGAGGCGCTCTGCATCGCGGTGTAACTTGCTCGCCAGGTTTCGAGAGGGTGCGTTTCTGGATGAGGTATCGAATATATTGCTTCCCCCTACTCATACCTCCCGAGGAGATCACGAATGTAAAATTAGAGAGATTAGAGCGCGCACGGAGGCTTTCAGACAGTCGTTCTTCCCGCGAACCATACGCGACTGGAACAGGAAAGGGAGGTAATGACAGTGGCACGTAAAGAGCCCTCCGCCACACACCGTTGGGTGGCTTGCGGAGTATCAATGTAGATGTAGATGTAGATGTAGATAGTAGTAATACGTGAAAGGTTAATGAAGGTGAAACCCGGTTGTGCGTCTGTTAGCTTCAAGACATTAAACATCATACACTGGACATCAAATTTAGACGCCACCTACAGGGCTACAGATGAGAAGCAGCTTTTGGTGGTTACCACAGGCAATCACACAGCAACGTCACCTGCTGCAACTCACTGTGTGTTACGACAGTGGAGTGCAGTCGAGTTGATCAAGAAGATGGTCAAGAGAGTAAGGCGTCTTGTAGCCGTAACACTGTGCAGACGTGCTCTGAGTTCTGGGCAGTGGTCCATGGGCCTGTTTTTGTTATTATCGGTGCTACGTCGCTATATTCCTTCAAGTTCTGACTTGCTATGGTGTTACCTCACCGCCTTGCGACTGCAAAGATCACCTTCAAAGTGGAATACGCCCGACCTCGAGCACACGAAGCAGAACAGATTATATATGATGAATTGCATCTTGCACCTGTAGTTGTTGGAGAAATTCACTTCTTCATCAAAAGCAGCGTTGTGTGGACTGAAGAGCTTTGTACAGATGATGTGCAACATTTCACTCAGGGACTGAAATTCAAACACTGTGAAGGCCACATCGGCGTTATTTCGGTTGACCACACAGGGTTCGGCTTCCAGATCCTCTGTATTCTAATATTTTCTTTTGAGGTATTGCAAGACATGGTCGTGACTGCCATTCGACCTTATGGAAATGTCATCAGCCACGTCGTGGAAAACTGGCAGACCTCCGAGACATACCGCGTCTTAAATGGCGTGCATCAGATCAAACTTGAACAGACGAAGCACATGCCTTCTTGGTTCAAATGGCTCTGAGCACTATGAGACTTAACTTCTGAGGTCATCAGTCGCCTAGAACTTGGAACTAATTAAACCTAACTAACCTAAGGACATCACACACATCCATGCCCGAGGCAGGATTCGAACCTGCGACCGTAGCGGTCGCTCGGCTCCAGACTGTAGCGCCTAGAACCGCACGGCCACTCCGGCCGGCTCATGCCTTCTTATTTGATAACTGGAGGTGTGAGGGTTGTCGTGATGAATGACGGTCAACCACGAACTTGGGTGGGCTTTAGGCAGGAGAGTCATGTTAGGGCGGATTTCTTATACAGATGGCTGATTCAGACATGAGCAGAGGATGTCACACCATCCGTGACACTTACTACGCCGCTGTTGCGAAGATGTGGGATGCACCGGCCTAGAGACCTTCCGATCTGCCATCGTTAGGAGACTCTGATGGGGAGACATGTCTTCTGATTCCCTCTCTATCACCTCCGCCAAAAACGACGCTCTCGGTTGCCCATCAGAACCAGAGAAGCGACGCTACAGTAGCGATCGACAACGACTAGGGCGTCGTATCAACCTCCTCTTTCCTTCCAGTTGGGCGAAGTCGTATGATAGCAGCTCCCACTCTTAAAGGAAACAACACGTTTATAGGCAGAAGTCACTGAAGAAGCCAAGAAACATAATAGTGCAATATCTGATGCATCCTCAGGATAGAAGCCTGGGGCAAAAACTGACACTGGACAACACATCGATCTCAGAAGGCCAGCTGTTAAGCGTGCCTCCTCCCCTACCTACCTCAGCCGTTTCTCCTTGACAGCCTGTGACGCCTCCCACACTGCTGCCTAGACCATCTGCCTGCTGACAAACTGTCTCTGGAGGTCGCCGACATGAGTAAGAATCCTGATGATTCCACTCCTGAAAACACAGTGTTTCTGCTTCTGTTTTTTGGGCAGACGACATAGAGAGGGAATCAGGATGGCCTGTCAATACCGTGGGCGGGCGCGCTCCACCGGCTGTGCCCGGAGCTACCTCACTGCAGTTAACGCCGCGGCTTCGACTGTCTCGTGGAGTCTTCCCCAGCCGAATACCACTGGTAGATACCACGTCTCGACAGCAGGTGCTCCAGAACAGAGGTACTGGCTAGCTACAATCAATTTCAGCGCTATCCATGTCCCACATAAACTGGCGATGTACTATGATCGTGTGGCGGACTTAGACATGGTCCTCTTACAAGAAGTGCATATGGATAATTTTCTTAACCTGTTTGGGTAAATCCCTTTCGTCTCTCACACGACGGATACCAGCAGCCATGTGACGATTCTCATCCATGAAGGGGTATCCATCGACAACGACCATTATCTACCACATGCTAGTGGCATGGATCTCACAATCTTCGGTGTCGTAGTTATTAACGTCTATAATCCTTCAGAATGGAGTAGACGAAGGGAATGCTATACCTTCATTGTGGAGATGGTCTTACATATTTTCGTGAGAAGGCAAGATGCATTGGTGCTGGATGGTGTTTTTTATTCCACCGTCCACTCCATGGATCAGCTGCCGCGTTTTTCACCTTGTGCAGAGATTGCCACAATCGTCGACCGTCTCCACCTTCTGCACAATTAGGAACAAGTTCGAGACGACCACCACAGTTTCACACACTAGACGCACATTCTTCCTGGTGCCTCGATAGCTTATTTAACTCAAAATTGCTGTTGGGAGGAACCCGACTAGTTGAGATCTGGCATGTCGCTTTTCCTGACCATGCGGCGTATGTCTACACCCTCACGCTCAATCGTCAGAGAGTGTGGAGTGGAAGCACTGTTTGGAAGCTGAATGTGGCCATACTGGCGTCTCCTGACAGTCGGAAGCTTATAGAAGTGACTTGGGATCCGTGCCGCCGTCGCCGTGACACTTACCTATCTATGTTGTCTTGATGGCTGTCCTGTGCAAAACCTGCCCTCTATTGGGCCATGATTGCGTATGGCGGAGACTGGGCAGCTTCGAGGAGGCAGTCGCTGAACGTTTATTACCAAGTGTTGAGGGACTGCTCTCCGATGCCATTTATGCATGAATGCTGTGCAAAGTGCAGATTACAGCCCTCATGCGGCACCAACGCCACCTCGAAGAACGGTGGTGTAGGACCGCACTTGTGGCCATATGAAACTTCCTGGCGGATTAAAACTGTGTGCCCGACCGAGACTCGAACTATGGACCTTTGCCTTTCGTGGGCAAGTGCTCTACCATCTGAGCTACCGAAGCACGACTCACGCCCGGTCATCACAGCTTTACTTCTGCCAGTATCTCGTCTCCTACCTTCCAACTTTACAGAAGCTCTCCTGCGAACCTGTAAAGCTTCTGTAAAGTTTGGAAGGTAGGAGACGAGATACTGGCAGAAGTAAAGCTGTGATGACCGGCCGTGAGTCGTGCTTCGGTAGCTCAGATGGTAGAGCACTTGCCCGCGAAAGGCAAAGGTCCCGAATTCGAGTCTCGGTCGGGCACACAGTTTTAATCTGCCAGGAAGTTTCATATCAGCACACACTCCGCTGCAGAGTGAAAATCTCTTTGTGGCCATATGTTTCTGAAAGCTCCACCGATTGACCACCGTGTAGCAGATAGGCAACGACAGTGGCGGGCGCTGACTCGAACCATCACTGTTGATAGAAGTAGGCAACATGAAACCCAATGCAGCACTCGATGCACCCTTCACAGCCATTATGCTAAATAGTATGCTCACCACCCCCAGTCACCAGCTGTCTGTAAAAGAGTCTCTCAGCTCACGTTTGGGACAATAACAGAGGGCACAGAATTGGAAGGGTAGACACCTGTAACAGAGAACAATGTCCTCGATGCTATCCAAGCATAAGCTGCTAACAAGTCAGATGGTCTTGATGGCAGCCTCCTTGAATTTTATCGCTCTTTCCGACCTCCCTTAGTGCCCACGTCGATTTTTAGATCTTATCTGTGGAGGACTGACGCCCCCCCCCCCCCCACACCCCCGGTGAGGGTCTCTGATGCCCTTGTAGAGGGCTCATTGTCCCTATTCACAAACCCCTCCGCACAACAGTGACTATCGCCCATTCACTACTGTAAATGGTGATATGAAGACAACATTTGGACAGCGCTCTGACACTATAGACAGCTGATTGCCTGCGCTAGAACTCAACATTTTTCCATGGCTTTGAATTCCTTAGACTTCAGCCAGACGTTTGATCTGCTATATTATTCTTTTCTTACGGTTGTCCTCCATCTTATGGGATACTCAGAGACTATTGTCGAGGTGATCATCCGTCTTCTGAGTGGCGCGACACACTGAGTGCTGTTGAGTGGTAGCCTCACACAATCGATACTGATCAGGCACTTTGTCTCACAGGGATGGCTCCTGTCAGCGCCGCTGTTCGCCTAGAACAGTGGTTCCCAACTTTTCTTAGACCGTTGCTCCTGAGTGCAATCTGGGATTACATAGTACATCCCCCCCGCCCCCCCCCGCCCCTGCCGTCTGTTTACCCGCCCTCCCCCACATTATGAGAAACTTTAGCACCTAACTAAGCGGTAGAACGAGAGACTATTCTTGGAAAAATTTTAGTTTTAAAATGAAGAAAGATGATTCACTTGTGTGTGTGTGTGTGTGTGTGTGTGTGTGTTAGAATGAATGACAAAGTAATATGTAATGCATCGCAAGTGCTACCCACACGTCGCCAGATAAGAAAGCTAACTATCCACTGTGAGCGTAGACACTTGTCACAAAACATACTTCCACTGCATTGCTCCTCTTCATTGCAGCACTTGCTTGACCTGCACACTGCAACCCTATTTAAAATCAACCAAGTTAAAATATACTTACTGTTCGTATGTCACTTGATTGATGTACTCCTTGCGTCTGAACTGGCAGAAATTGGAAGGCTTCAGACTGTTAATGCTTTGTATCTGGACAGTCACTAATAGTAATAATAATAATAATAATAATAATAATATTAACAGAATCTTCCGTCGGTTCTTGGTAGAACAACATTATAATAATAATGTTTACAGCAGAATAGTATTCCTTATCTGTGTCATGCCGAAAGTTAATTCATTTATCTGTTTCGAAGCAATCTCTGCACTGCTGCAGGTACTATCTACAACTTGAAGAAGACATTTTCATGAAATATTCAGCATTTATTACGTATATGACTCACTTTTATAGTCAGCAATGTACGGGACAAAGCACAATAGATCTGTGTAATTGGTGGACTATGTGAGGAATATGCAACCTCCACCGCATTAATGCTGCTAATTGAGAAAAAGTAACTATGGATGATTATTTAATCAGTATTAGAGTCTTATTAAATTGTGATACTAGTAATGATATTTTGGAAACAGTTTAGTTTTGTGTCTGAAATAGAATCGAATGTTTTAACTTCTACCACTCAGAAAATTTTAATTTACCCCTCAGGGGTGATTAACTCCAGGTTGGGAACCTTGGCCTAGAACATCATTGCGTGGCTTGCGACAACGACTGACGGGGATGTCGCAGGGTGGACATCGGTTTTGCTCCCCAATCTATGCAGACGATTTGGTCCTCTTCTCTCGAAGTGCCGACGGTACCTGGGCGTCGCTTCCGCGTGTGGTGACCTATGGCGATGCGTCAGGGAGGTACATTAATGTACGTAAATCGCGAGCTATGTCTACCGGTAGAGGCCTGCCTGAAGGGAGTGTTGATCCGCTCCATATTATGAAAACCTTAACACTAGAATTAAAGGACATCATCGTACCCCTAGTAGTGCTTTGTGGATCGTCTTTGACCCGCAGTAGGAAACCACCGTTTTATTCATATTTGGGTGGTATTCTGAGTGCTGCCATGTTTACAGCCTGTTCACTAACACCCTAAAATGTAACCAAAGGATAATATGATGTCTAAAATGAATATTACACTGTCAAACATATATTTTCAGAAACAAACTTGTTTCTTCTTTTAACTTTTACAGCAGAAATACCGGAGTCTTTCATCTACCATCATTAAAACAAGCAAGTAAAACAATGTTACAATGTTTTTCTTTATAAAAAGGTTGAAACACAATAAAAATAATTTTTTTATGTGTGCACTAACAATTTTTTACTTTTACAGACAAATTAAGTACCGACTATTTGTGAAACATTCTAAAACACAGCAGGTGACTAAAATGCTGTGTGTGTATTCATTGTTATTGTAATTGAGGAACTAAAACATGAAAACCAAAAACTTCAGTCTCTAATTGTAAATATCTGGAAAAATATAGGAACACAGAGCTGAGAGAGCTGTTTAAGCTGGGATGGGAGTTTTTGCTTGGCAGCTTTTGCAAACATATTTGTTGCACTTTGCGAGCTAACATCAAAAAGATGTTCGGGCTCACATGCGGTTCCTCTCCATCAAAATGTTTTGGCTCAAACTCGTCTAGAGGTTGAACCACACGTGTTGCATTACACGCCCTAATTAGACACTAGTGACCCCTTGGTTAAACTGTCTGGCTGATGGCAAGTTTGCGAAATCCAAAGTTAATATAACATATAATAACTGTAATAGTAATATCGGGAGCTAAATTAACGACCCATAAAAGTTGTAGGCGACACAGTTGCGATTTGGTTAGATTAATGTTTATTCAGAAAGCAAACTAATAGCGAAAGTGGTCGTACTTTGAGGTACTGTTACACCTGAGTGCATATGCATTTGCCACAGTTCGATCATTCACAATCTCATCGTGAAACACAAATTCAATAGTCCACCTCGTTATTTACACGAAAAGTTAAGAGTTCACACCAGACGTGCGACTGCTCACCCGCGATACCACACAACGCGAAATTTTCTAAGTCGTTTCACTTCCTAGCTGCCTGAAGACCGACTGTCCGCTTTCATGTCTCCACCAGCACTGTCCTTCTGCCCGTCCCCGGCAGCGTTTTCCGTGCGCCCAACCTCATTGCTCAACTGACTAGCACAGTTCCCTTTCCTGAAGCCGCCCATCTGCTTGGCTACAGCTTGTTCCACATTTTTTTTTCATTTTAACATGTTTAATTAATCAAAGTTTGACCATATTGTAAATAAAGTAACAATAATAGCCATTATATAATAAACGTTACATTCTTTTACTTAAAACCAATAAAATTACCTTCTTAGCTTTGAATGCCAAGGCCAGTAGCCTTGCAAAAATGTGCTTTCTGATAAATAAATAAAGAACAAAAGTAACTACTATGTTCTAAACTTTACAACAAATATTCTATTACCTAATGATTCAATAAGGTATCATGCTGTCATCGTTCAATGTGTTTTGTGTGGAGGAAATGATGATCTGATGCTTAACTGAAGATACTGATAATTTAAATTTATTATATCTTTTAAACAAATAAATTTACGGAGTCGATATTTATAACATTTGTCATTCTAATAATGAGCTTCTATATGAAAAGTCGATCGTTAAGATCGACCAAATCGTTCAGATTTTAGTATTCAGGTCTTTGTTACAAAACTTGTTAATTTAACTTTAACAGTAAATCCTAAACTATTATGGATACGATCAATATTCAAGTTTTATTGGGATCACCATGAAAATTTATAAAAGAAAGTAGATTAAAATTACTGTGACTTCATTCCCTGAATTACTACAGAATTAAACAGCTTTTATAAATGTTTCCCTTTATGGCCGATCTGAGGTCTACCATATTTAACACTGCTACTTGTCCCTGGCCACAAAAAGCTTCTACGGGGTTTCCCTTTGACGTAGGTTCTCGTATGTCTCACTCGCACATTGGAGATCCTAGACCTCATTCAGCACAATAGAAGCCTGTGAATTTCCCCATCTCGTGGCGAATCTGCACTCTTAGTGGCATACGGTCCGGGACGACAGCGTTCGTTTGACAATTCCTGAAGGCTGACTCTTTCGGCCATGTACTTAGATGAGAGCGAAATGCTCGTTAACTCACAACTTGAAGCAAACATTTGATGTTTTATTCCATTTTGTAATCTCGTTGTTTGCAGGAAAACTGAATTTGACATTTTATTTCCATATTAAACAGCGCCAGTATCTAGTGACTGTAAGGGGAGACTGCTCCTGTCTGCAGTTTTTAGAGGACAGTAAGCTCATCTGATACTCTTGGGATAAAGTCTCGGTGAGAAACCTTAGAGCTAAGTAATTTAAAAATTGTGTGAGCGTTGATCAGGGCATGGTCAAAAATAGTATAAAAGACATGTACAGGCATCCGGTGGATGTCGGCTCGGACACAGTAGTGTCTAGCCATTTGGTCAACTATATCGACTCCACCCTTAATTTCATTATAAAACTTCACAGGTTCTAGAAGTTTCTTCTCAGTATTCCCACTTATCTTACATCCAGCATGCATGATGCTCAGAATAAGGAATTTTTTTTTCTTTTTCCCTTGGTATGCTGTAGGAATACAATGTATTGTCTCCACTTCGCGCCGCATGAGGAACCTCGTAGAGAGATCTCCGAGGAGTGCCAGCTAAACTTGTTCCTTCTTGTTTCAGTTCACCTGCCAGTTTTACGCAGGTGAAGAAATTGTCAGTCGTTATGTTACGGGAGGGCGACGCGCCTGACATCTTACAAAGACACATTTGCGTGCCGTGCGTGAGTTTCCTCGGAATCGCGAAATCTTAATTAAATAATTAATCTCTGACAAATAAATAAAGCCTATGGCACAGAACTGCAGCGCTATGCCGCTGATAAAACAAAATACAATTACGACACTCTTATGTTTCATTAAGATGAAGTAGGTCTTGTACAATAGCTGGTGCGGAAAGCACGTATATTTTATTAACTGGCACATCGCCATATTTGATGTTATATAAGAACACTGCGAGTTGCAATCTCACTAGGCACTCGACTCTGTAAAGATTTTATATTTATGAAAGTAAGTTGAATTATTTAAGTGTAGGCTTATTCGTTGAATATATCTGATTTAACTAACTGTGTAAACATTTTTATGTTTAGTAGACAGTCACCTCTGTACGACGTATTGACATGGCTGGCAAATTATTCTAATATTGAGATTTTGAGTCCGCATCTACCGCAGCAGTCTTTGGAAACGATTTAAATACGAAGTCCGATTATTTGAGTTACATTTCACGGTCAACTAAGAATAACATTGCATTTACGAAAATGCCATTGTCAAGCGTCTGATACCAAATAATTAAACGTCCACTTTCTAGATAAGCAAATATTAATTACAACCAATCACTATCATACATATACAATAATTAATATTTTATTTTATTTTTTATTTATTTATTTTATAATCTGCTGCCATGTACGAGAACTATTAGCAGTGTCCAGTCAGCAGTGTTGGAGGGGTGAGGGGTGAGGGGTGAGGGGTCGAGTGGGGGAGACGGCTTTCTCATTCTCTAATATGTTCGTTTTTAAGCTTACCAGTGTCGCTCGGTAGTTCTGCATGTCGTCAGCCCATATAAAACAGAATGCTGCGCTGATGTAAAGTATCGCCTGACCTCCGGATTCTTCGTATTTTGCATTCTTTTTGGTACAAAGTGTTGTAATATAGTTCAACATTTCGTGAATAATGTCAAGGCAATCCCAGAAACTATTTAGTGTCTGAAAATTGGTGTTACTGGTATCAAATTGCGTTAAAAAGTGTTCGGGTCAAAAATGAGCCACATGGTACTACTGGTGTAACAGGTGAATTTTTCATATGTCTAGATGAGATGGGATAGGAGGATGAAATTTTGGTGAGTTGTACAATCCCGAACATGATGAAAATGCACCGGAGCATTTGGTCCTGCAAAGATTATGGAGGGGGTAGGGCTCTCGTAAAACCCTCGCGGGTCAAAAATGACCCACGTGATACTTTTAGTGTTAAGCTGCCTTGGCACGGATTTTACTGCTGACCTGCGGCGCTCAGCAACTCTCAACTGCACACACCTGGTGCAACGGAACAGGTTTCTACATCTACATCTACATGGATACTCCGCAAATCACATTCAAGTGCCTGGCAGAGGGTTCATCGAACCACCTTCACAGTTCTCTATTATTCCAATCTCGTATAGCGCGCGGAAAGAATGAATACCTATATCTTCCCGTACGAGCTCTGATTTCCCTTATTTTATCATGGTGATCGTTCGTCCCTATGTAGGTCGGTGTCAACAAAATATTTTCGCATTCGGAAGAGAAAGTTGGTGATTGGAATTTCGTGAGAAGATTCCGTCGCAACGAAAAACGCCTTTCTTTTAATGATTTCCAGCCCAAATCCTCTATCATTTCTGTGACACTCTCTCCCATATTTCGCGATAATACAAAAGGTTTCTTTGAACTTTTTCGATGTACCCGTCAATCCTATCTGCTAAGGGTCCCACACCGCGCAGCAGTATTCTCAAAGGGAACGAACAAGTGTAGTGTAGGCAGTCTCCTTAATAGGTCTGTTACATTTTCTAAGTGTCCTGCAAATAAAACGCAGTCTTTGGTTAGTATTCCCCACAACATTTTTTATGTGTTCCTTCCAATTTAAGTTGTTCGTAATTGTAATATCTAGGTATTTAATTGAATTTACGGTTTTTAGATTAGACTGATTTATCGTGTAACCGAAGTTTAACGAGTTCCTTTTAGCACTCATGTGTATGACCTCGCCCTTTTCGTTATTTAGGGTCAACTGCCACTTTTCACACCATTCAGATATCTTTTCTAAATCGTTTTGCAGTTTGTTTTGATCTTTTAATAACTTTATTAGTCGATAAACGACAGCGTCATCTGCAAACAACCGAAGACGGCTACTCAGATTATCTCCAAAATCGTTTATATAGATGAGGAACAGCAAAGGGCCTATAACACTACCTTGAGGAACTACCTTGGACTTGTTGAACATCGCCTCCGCTCCCGTGACCTGCTGCAACCTACGCACTGTGTCAGCACTTACACTGGGTAGCGGATCTCTCACGTTGTGCGAACTCTTTCAGTTATGTACACACTGGCTTGCCACATATTAGGAACAATGGATTCAATTGTTAGCCAGAGGATGATCTTCAAAGTAAGCTTGCGTCCTTCACACTTCCCCAGGCTCGAGGGATGTAGGTCTTTACGATGTTCCAGACAGCGCTCGAGTCCTCTTTGTCAGCTCACAGTCGACGATGTGTTGGCGTTGCCCAAAGTGTCGTACCATCTTACTCCTTGACATCTTACTCCTTGATGCATATACCCCGGCGTCGTAGGCCCCTCCGGTGACAGTTTTAAGCTACCAGGAAGTTCAAATCAGCACACACTCTGCTGCAGAGTGAAAATTCATTCTGTAAGTGATAGTAATAATAATAACAATAATAATAATAATAACAATAAATTATTTCAAGTTTCTTTGCATAGCCACTATCCGCAGCAAGCACAGAAATATCGTTTTGTACATAAACAACGCCTGTTTCATGCTGCAGTGTACTTTATTCTTTCCAGAAGTGTTTCGCCTTTTACTTCATCTTCAATGCAATCTAGAAAGATACGCTTTCATTTTGATATGCAATATTCGCAGATTATGCAACAGTCTGCACCTTATTATTTACTAAAAAGTGATTACATACAGTTATTCGAGTTTCTTTTTGGCATCTGCGTTTCCTCACATGCTGGAGGTCGCAATATAACTTCATAATGAAACCTCCACCGCCACACTTCAAAACGAATCTGTATCATTTTAGATTTCACTGAAGTTGCCTTAAAGTAAAAGGCGAAACGCGTCTGGTACTAATAAAATAAATTGCCGTAAAAAAAGGGCGTTTTTCTATTTACAAAATGAATATAAATTATTTTCCTTCTTGTAAATGTAGGACCTGTACAGAAAAATCCGGAAATAGTCCACAACACATCAGGCGACACACACGGGAATATATTTCAGCATGGGTATAACAGCGATATTGGTTGCTCGTGGGAGCTTAAAGAGGGTGAAACCCAATCATTGGTCTGTTAGCTTCAAGACGTTAAACATTATACTAGACATTAAGTTTAGACACCACCTAAAAGGCTTCAGCAGGGCTACAGATGAGAGGCGGCAAGTGGTCGTTACCACAGGTAATCACACGCCGCCGTCGTCTGTTGCAACATACAGTGTGTTACGACAACGGAGGGCGTTGAGCAGGGGACGAACATCGTCGTAACAGTGTCGGCTGGAGATAGTAACAAGACGACGGAATGCTCTTGCAGTCTCAGCTCAAAAACGGAATACTGCAAGAACAAATATTATTAATGTAATAATCTGCCAGTGATATGGTCCAAATGATTTATCTCGTTATAAACGTACTGCATTAATGCTGCTTCTAACTAACTGAAACTAAAAGAACAGTGAGAACAGCCAAAGAACAGAGAGAACAGCCAAAGATAACACTATGACCATCGAAATTCTAGTACTGTAAATAGTGCGGTGTGCAATCAGTCTTGGCACACGTGGGGTCTGGGACTCAGTGCGTATCACTTCAGATGAAGTTGCGTTTTGTGCGCCACCGAGTTGTTCAGTACTTGAAACACAGAATACAGCCTTCAGATTTATGCCACCTCACGACTGAGTTTGTGTAATACGTATAGCATGACAGTCGTGTTTGAAATAACGATAGTTTGTACAAGTTTTTCGTTCCAAGATGACAGCAGATTTACCTGCCTGTCACATTACCGTATGCGATAAAATATTCTTTTCACAAATGCGAGATTCGTTGCGATCGCTAGACTCACCTATATAATCGATGGCTTCAGATCCCAAATCCTTTTTAACGTGCAACTGAAAATTTTGCATAATAAAAGTAGATTGTGCTATAACATCTACAACTACCCATACTAGTCATTATATTTATATCTGCTATATCAGCCTGCAGAGAACTGGAAAAACAGGAAGAAGCCGATCTCGGGAAAGAGCAATTTGGATTCCGGAGAAATGCAGGAACCCTACGACTTATCTCGCTTGCGTAAGACGTCATAAGGGAAGGTAAACCTACGTTTATACCTTTTGTAGATTTGGAGAAAGATTTTGCCTATGTCAACTGCAACAACTCTCTCAAATTCTGAAGATAGCAGGCGTAAAATACAGAGAGCGGAGGGTTATACGTAGCTTGTACAGAAACCAGATGGCAGTTACAAGAGTCGAGGGGCTTGAGAGGGAAGCAGTGGTTCAGAAGGAACTAAAATAGCGTTTTGGCCTGTTTGCGATGCTATTTAATCTGCACATTGAGCAAGCAACAAAGGAAAGCAAAGAAATATTCGGAGTAGGCATTAAAGTCCAGGGAGAAGAAAGAAAAACTTTGAGGTTTCCCAGTGACGTCGTAATACCGGAAAAGACATCAAAGGATTTAAAAGAGCAGTTGAATTAAATGGATAGTGTCTCGAAAGGAGGATATGATTTTAACACCAAGAAATGAAAAACAAGGGTAATGGCGCGTAGCTGAATTAAATCAGGCTATGCCGAGAGAATTAGGTTAGAGGTGAGATACTAAATGTAGTAGACGAGGTTTGCCATCCTGCCAATAAAACAACTTATGATGGCCGAAATAATGATATAAGATGTGAACAGACCATGGCAAGAAAAACATTCCTGAAGAAGAATAATTAGTAAGGTCGAATATAGGTTTAAGTTTTAGAATGTCTACTCGAAAGGTATGTGTCTGAATTGCAGGCTTATGTGGAAGTGAAAAGCGGATGATAAACAGTTCAGAAACGAACAGAAGCTTTTGAAATATGGCGCTACAGAAGAATACTGAAGTTTAGATGGGTAGATCATGTAACCAATGCAGAGGTGCTGAACACAACTTGGGAGAAAAGAAATTTGTGGCATAATTTCGCTGGAAGGAGCGGTCGGTTGGTAGGACAAATTCTGAGACATAAAGGAGTCGGCAGCTTTTTCAAAGTGAAAACAGTGTTGGTTTCGAAGTTATTTAATGTCAATGACGCGTTTCACCCTATTGAGGTGTCATCAGACTGTGTCAAAGTAGCTGGATTGGAAATCCATCCGTCATGTAACCATATGAGATGGAAAATGGACGCAACAGTATCTGGGTACGTTAATTTTCCGGTTTATATGGCTATATGACGAATGGGTTTCATATGACGCTGGTGATGCCCCGAAAGGGAGAAACGCATAATTGAAATTGAATTATTTGGCAACCGAGACTGTTTTCACCCTGAAATATTTCGAAACGGGTTGCTGTAATACCCTGCCACAATCGAGTGGAATAATTTTTTAATCACCAGTTTATCACTGGCGAGTAGTGTGAAGACTAATAATTGTAAAGCGAAACTAGGAGAAGGATAAAGTAAGCAGGTTCAAAAGGGTACAGGTAGCAGTAGTTGTTCGGAAATGAAGAGTCTTGCTCAGCAGTGAGTAGCATGGAGAGCTGCGTCTAACCACTCTTCGGACAGAAGACAACAATAATAACAATGGTTCTCATTGTGTATTTCAAATGTTGGCATTTGGAAACAAGGTGGCGACAGGAAGGACAATTAACCTTGCTAATTCCGAAAATTAACGCTATGTAGATGCGGAATAATAAGAACAGGAAAAGATACGCTGCGTGGACTAAATCCAATTTTTGTTTGGTAATCCTCTCATCAAATTGAGTCCTCTGATGCACTCCGCAATAACATACGGTTGATTTTTTTCTTATTTTCCTAGTGGTTTGTTTTCTAAATTTAAGGCGTTCCAGTTCCCTTCTAACCTATCCAGTCAATACGTCGTAAACACTAATCGTGTGGGAGCAGAACAGCAGTTTCTAAGGACTCCGAATGTCATTTGGATGTTGTTATGTGGTCTTCAGTCCTGAGACTGGTTTGATGCAGCCCTCCATGCTACTCTATTCTGTGAAAACTTTTTCATCCCTCGAGTAACTACTGCAACCTACATCCTTCCGAATCTGTTTAGTGCATTCATGTCTTTGTCTCCCTCTACGATTTTTACCCTCCGCGCTGCCCTCCAGTACTAAATTGGTGATCCCTTGCTGCCTCAAAATATGTCTTACCAACCGATCCCTTCTTATAGTCAAGTTGTGCCACAAGTTTCTCTTCTCCCCAACACTATTCAATACCTTCTCATTAGTTATGTGATCTACCCATCTTCAGCATTCTTCTGTAGCACCACATTTCTAAAGCTTCTATTCTCTTCTTGTCCAGACAATTTATCGTCCACGTTTCACTTCATACATGGCGACACTCCATACAAATACTTTCAGAAAAGACTTCCTGACACTTAAATCTATACTCGATGTTAACAAATTTCTCTTCTTCAGAAACGCTTTCCTTGCCATTGCCAGTCTACATTTTATATCCTCTCTACTTCGTCCATCATCAGTTATTTTGCTTCCCAAATAGCGATTTCATTTACTACTTTAAGTGTCACAGTTTCTAAGCTAAGCCCTGAGAATGACCTGATTAACTTGACTACATTCCATTATCCTCATTTTGCTTTTGTTGATGTTCATCTTATATCCTCCTTTCAAGACACTGTCCATACCGTTTAACTGCTCTTCCAAGTCTGTGTTATTCCCCACTCGTTGGGCTACAAAGCAGTATTGTTCGACATAACCTCCGTTCAGTGCGACGGCCTTGGGCCACCTAACTGGGAAGGCCTTTATGCCCGCATGGTACCAGCCTTATTGCGATAATGCCAGATGCCTTGCCCGAAGACTCACGGTGCCTTTCTTCACTGCCTGGCTTCTGTAAACATTCTGCAAGCTCTGTTTTTCCGCCAAAAGAAACCCATTATCAGCTCTTTGCTCCGAAAGCACCTGCGTTACAGGCGCCATTTCGAAGGCTACGCATAGCGCCGCTACGTATCGCAACTTCATGAAGCTGTAGGGGGTGAAGTGGGAATATTGGGCTACGTTCGACAGCAAATTTCGCATTTATTGTAACGAAGTTGGCCGAGGAAAAAAAGAGTCGCATTACTTACTGAATGCACGTAGTACATGCAACTTAAAACTATATAAACTGAAGTTGATTCCCAAGGCACGTTTCTGAACCTATCGTTATTGGAACTTTTCTTCAAGTTTTTAACAATAGTAACTCTTGTAAAAATATGTAACAATTTTAAAACACGCTATATAAATGTAGTAAATACAAGTGAAGCTTCAAAGTGGTCTGCGCGTAGTTTATCATATTTTGGGCCACTATTCAGACTTTATAAGCGAAGAAATTTTATGTTCGGAAAATTATTTTAAAAGAGCGTGTGTCCTTATGCAGAGTCGAGTTTTTATGAAATCTACTAGCAGCAACATTACACGATGATGTAAGAGATTACAATCTTCTGTTGCAGGCCAAACATGCTCTAGAAAATTGTTAGCATTAAATTCCGGGGAGACTCTGTGTTGACAATTTTATTGATCATGACCGGCCTGCAACAACAATCTGTAAATGATTACATCATGGTACAACATTTCTGCCATTTGTACCTGCTAACCTTGGAAATGGTCTAGCACGTAAACTAGCAGCGCTGTGCAAAATACACTGAAGCGCCAAAGAAACTGGCATACGCATCCGTATTCAAATACAGTGAAATGTAAGCAGGTGGAATACGGCTCTGCATTCCGCAACGCCTATACAAGACAAAACTGTCAGCCGCAGTTGTTAGATCGGTTACTGCTGCTTCAGTGGTAGGTTATCAAGATTTCAGTGAGTTTTAACGTGGTGTTATAGTCGGCGTACGAGCTATGGGACACAGCATCTCCGAGTTAGGGATGAAGTGGGGATTTTCCCGTATGACTATTTCACAAGTGTACCGTGAATATCAGCAATGCGGTAAAACATCAAATATCCGACATCGCTGCGGCCTCAAAAAGATCTTACAAGAACGGGACCAAGGACGACCGAAGAGAATCGTTGGGCTTTCGGATCCGAGGGCTTATTCGTGTACCGTTGATGCCTGCACGACACTAAGATTTACGCCTCGCCTGGGCCCGTCGACACCGACAATGGACTGTTGATGACTGGAAACATGTTGCCTGGTCGGACGAGTCTCGTTTCAAATTGTATCGAGCGGATAGACGTGTACGGGTATGGAGACAAGCTTATGAATCCATGGACCCTGCATGTCAGCAGGGGATTGTTCAAGCTGGTGGAGGCAATGTTATGGTGTGGGACGTGTGCAATTGGTGTGATACGGGATCCCTGATGTGTTTAGACGCGACTCAGACAGGTGACACGTGCGTAAACACCCTGTGTGGTCACATGCATCCATTCATGTCCATTGTGCAATCCGACGGACTTGGGCAGTTCCGGCAGGATAATGTTACACCCCACACGTCCAGATTTGCTACATAGTGGCCCCAGTAACACTCTTCTGAGTTTAAACACTTCCGCTGGCCACCAAATTCCCCAGACATGAATATCATTGAGCATATCTGGGATGTTTTGCATCGTGCTTTTCAGAAGAGATCTCCACCCCCCGTGCCCTTACGGATTTATGGACAGCCCTGCAGGATTCATGGCGTCAATTCCCTCCAGCACTAAACCATGCATTAGTCGAGACCTTGCTACGTCGTGTTGCGCCGATTATGCATGCTCGCGGGGGCTCTACATGCTATTAGGCAGGTGTACCAGTTTCTTTGCCTCTTCAGTGTAAAAGGCAGCTGAAGATTTTCACCTTGAATTTGTCGGAGATGAGTTTGCCCGCCCACTTATATATATAGAACTACGGTCATTTACATGTAAAATGGGAACATTGGAAGACACCTTTCGTCATTAATTACTGCCCTGAGAATCGCGAAGGGAAGTTGCATCGTCTACACTCGCCTGTTGGGAGGAGCGTCGAGTCACCACAATAACGTGACTCAGCGGGTCCACTGGACGGCCGCTGAGCTTTGCACGGTTTGAACATGTAGTTGGAGTAAGATACGCTCCGTTAACTGTTCAAAATACTCTGTTTGTTCAAATCTAAAAATTTTCGCTACGACATGGAGAATGTAACAGCATCAGGTGTCCATTCATTGAAGGATAAGCTACAAAAATTGACGGAATTTATTTGTCCTCGGATTGAAAAATCTTCAGTGTAGCAGCGGGTCAATGAAGATGGAAGTGGGGGGGGGGGGGGGGGACAGTTACCTGCGGAGCTGCGGACTTCTTTCCTCTTTGGTCCTTCAGCAGTCATGATGGTAAAGACGCAGATGCAGGTAACGAAGCGTAAACACGGTTGAATTAAAATTAAACTTTTTGTCCGGGGCCGGCGGCCGTTAAAACGGGTCGCGTCGCGCGGGCGTGAATATTCATGGCGCTTCGTTAGCGGCCGATGGCGGTCCGCTGCCCCGTTAACTGGCTACCTCTTTCTGCACGTGGCCCACGCAGAGGTGGAGCACCAACGGGCTCAGCTCCCACCACTACTAAAGCCGGCATGTCTGAAAAAAAAAAAAAAAAACTGGCAACCAAATCCGTCAGCGGCTGAATGGCCTTTTGGCAGGCGAATAAACTGTTGTCTAGGCGAATAAACCGTTTTCTTTATCAGATAGAGAAGTGCTAACTGCCCTAGACAGCACCAAAGTTACCACAGATCCGTGCAATGACGATGGAACAAATCGCAGCTTCACTCCTAAATGTATGTAATTACGACTAACACATCATAATATAGTAGATAAAGCGTCCGTCACAGGCTGGATGAGCAAACGTCACGGGAGGCGTGATCCCATTTGAAGATGTTGCAAGCGGCATACTGTTATACACTATGTGATCAAAATTTTCCGGACACCCCCAAAAACATACATTTTTCATATTAGGTGCATTGTGCTACCACGTACTGCCAGGTACTCCATATCAGCGACCTCAGTAGTCATTAACATAGTGAGAGAACAGAATGGGGCGCTCCGCGGAAGTCACGGACTTCGACCGTGGTCAGGTGTTTGGCTGTCACTTGTGTCATACATCGGTACGCGAGATTTCCAGACTCCTAAACATCCCTAGGTTCATTGTTCCCGGTGTGAATGTGAAGTGGAAACCTGAAGGGACGCGTACAGCACAAAAGCTGATAGGACCACCTCACCTGTTAACTGACAGAAACTGCGAATATTTGAAGAGGGTCGTAATGTGTAATAGGCAGACATCTAAAGGGTGATCCATTGATAGTGAGCGGTCCAAATATCTCACGAAATAAGCAATAAACGAAAAAACTACAAAGAACGAAACGTGTCTAGCATGAAGGGGGAAACCAGATGGCGCTATGGTTGGCCCGCTAGATGGCGCTGCCATAGGTCAAACGGATATAAACTGCGTTTTTTTAAAAAATAGGAACCCCCATTTTTATTACATATTCGTGTAGTACGTAAAGAAATATAAATGTTTTAGTTGGACCACTTTTTTCGCTTTGTGATAGAAGACGCTGTAATAGTCACAAACGTGTAAGTACATGGTATCACGTAACATTCCGCCAGTGCGGACGGTATTTGCGTCGTGATACATTACCACTGTTGAAATGGACCGTTTACCAATTGCGAAAAAGGTCGATATCCTGTTGATGTATGGCTATTGTGATGAAAATGCCCAACGGGCGTGTGCTATGTATGCTGCTCGGTGTCCTGGACGACATCATCCAAGTGTCAGGACCGTTCGCCGGATAGTTACGTTATTTAAGGAAACAGGAAGTGTTCAGCCACATGTGAAACGTCAAACACGACCTGCAACAAATGATGATGCCCAAGTAGGTATTTTAGCTCCTGTCGCGGCTAATCCGCGCATCAGTAGCAGACAAATTGCGCGAGAATCGGGAATCTCAAAAACGTCGGTGTTGAGAATGCTACATCAACATCGTTCGACCCGCACCATATTTCTATGCACCAGGAATTGCATGGCGACGACTTTGACCGTCGTGTGCAGTTCTGACACTGGGCACAAGAGAAATTACGGGACGATGACAAATTTTTTGCACGCGTTCTATTTAGCGACGAAGCGTCATCCACCAACAGCGGTAACGTAAACCGGCATAATATGCACTATCGGGCAACGGAAAATCCATGATGGCTGCGACAAGTGGAACATCAGCGACTTTGGCTGGTTAATGTATGCCGCGGCATTATGGGAGGAAGGATGATTGGGCCCCATTTTATCGATGGCAATCTAAATGGTGCAATGTATGCTGATTTCCTACGTAATGTTCTACCGATGTTACTACAAGATGTTTCACTGCATGACAGAATGGCAATGTACTTCCAACATGATAGATGTCCGGCACATAGCTCGCGTGCGGTTGAAGCGGTACTGAATAGCATATTTCATGACAGGTGGATTGGTCGTCAAAGCACCATACCATGGCCCGCAAGTTCACCGGATCTGACGTCCCCGGATTTCTTTCTGTGGGGAAAGTTGAAGGATATTTGCTATCGTGATCTACCGACAACGCCTGACAACATGCGTCAGCGCATTGTCTATGCATGTGCGAACATTACGGAAGGCGAACTACTCGCTGTTGAGAGGAATGTCGTTACACGTATTGCCAAATGCATTGAGGTTGACGGACATTATTTTGAGTATTTATTGCATTAATGTGGTATTTACAGACAGCCACGCTGTATCAGCATGCGTTCTCAGAAATACACTCCTGGAAATGGAAAAAAGAACACATTGACACCGGTGTGTCAGACCCACCATACTTGCTCCAGACACTGCGAGAGGGCTGTACAAGCAATGATCACACGCACGGCACAGCGGACACACTAGGAACCGCGGTGTTGGCCGTCGAATGGCGCTAGCTGCGCAGCATTTGTGCACCGCCGCCGTCAGTGTCAGCCAGTTTGCCGTGGCATACGGAGCTCCATCGCAGTCTTTAACACTGGTAGCATGCCGCGACAGCGTGGACGTGAACCGTATGTGCAGTTGACGGACTTTGATCGAGGGCGTATAGTGGGCATGCGGGAGGCCGGGTGGACGTACCGCCGAATTGCTCAACACGTGGGGCGTGAGGTCACCACAGTACATCGATGTTGTCGCCAGTGGTCGGCGGAAGGTGCACGTGCCCGTCGACCTGGGACCGGACCGCAGCGACGCACGGATGCACGCCAAGACCGTAGGATCCTACGCAGTGCCGTAGGGGACCGCACCGCCACTTCCCAGCAAATTAGGGACACTGTTGCTCCTGGGGTATCGGCGAGGACCATTCGCAACCGTCTCCATGAAGCTGGGCTACGGTTCCGCACACCGTTAGGCCGTCTTCCGCTCACGCCCCAACATCGTGCAGTCCGCCTCCAGTGGTGTCGCGACAGGCGTGAATGGAGGGACGGATGGAGACGTGTCGTCTTCAGCGATGAGAGTCGCTTCTGCCTTGGTGCCAATGATGGTCGTATGCATGTTTGGCGACGTGCAGGTGAGCGCCACAATCAGGACTGCATACGACCGAGGCTCACAGGGCCAACACCCGGCATCATGGTGTGGGGAGCGATCTCCTACACTGGCCGTACACCACTGGCGATCGTCGAGGGGACACTGAATAGTGCACGGTACATCCAAACCGTCATCGAACCCATCGTTCTACCATTCCTAGACCGGCAAGGGAACTTGCAGTTCCAACAGGACAATGCACGTCCGCATGTATCCCGTGCCACCCAACGTGCTCTAGAAGGTGTAAGTCAACTACCCTGGCCAGCAAGATCTCCGGATCTGTCCCCCATTGAGCATGTTTGGGACTGGATGAAGCGTCGTCTCACGCGGTCTGCACGTCCAGCACGAACGCTGGTCCAACTGAGGCGCCAGGTGGAAATGGCATGGCAAGCCGTTCCACAGGACTACATCCAGCATCTCTACGATCGTCTCCATGGGAGAATAGCAGCCTGCATTGCTGCGAAAGGTGGATATACACTGTACTCGTGCCGACATTGTGCATGCTCTGTTGCCTGTGTCTATGTGCCTGTGGTTCTGTCAGTGTGATCATGTGATGTATCTGACCCCAGGAATGTGTGAATAAAGTTTCCCCTTCCTGGGACAATGAATTCACGGTGTTCTTATTTCAATTTCCAGGAGTGTAAGTTCGCAAAGGTACATGTATCACATTGGAACAACCGAAATAAAATGTTCAAACGTACCTACGTTCTGTATTTTAATTTCAAAAACCTACCTGTTACCAAATACTCGTCTAAAATTGTGTGCCATATGTTTGTGTCTATTACAGCGCCATCTATCACGAAGCGAAAAAAGTGGTCCACCTAAAAGATTCATATTTCTTTACGTACTACACGAATATGTAATAAAAATGGGGGTTCCTATTTAAAAAAAACGCAGTTGATATCCGTTTGACCTATGGCAGCGCAATCTAGCGGGCCAACCATAGCGCCATCTGGTTTCCCCCTTCATGCTAGACAAGTTTCGCTCTTTGTAGTTTTGTCATTTGACGCTTATTTCGTAAGATATTTGGCCCCGTCACGATCAATGGATCACCCTGTATATGGACCATCACACAGAAACTCCTAACTGCATCAGGATCCACTTCAAGTACTATGACAGTTAGACGGAACGTGAGAAAACTTGGATATCATGGTCGAGCGGCTTCTCATAAGCCACACATCACGCCGGTAAATGCCAAACGACGCGTCGTTTTGGTATAAGGAGCGTAAACATTCGACGATTGAGCAGTGGAAAAACGTTATGTGGAGTGACGAATCATGGTAAACAACGTGGCAATCCGATGGTAGCGTGTGGGTATGGCGAATGCCCAGTGAACGTCATCTGCCAGCGTGTGTAGTGCCAATAGTAAAATTCGGAGGCGGTGGTGTTATGGTGTGGTCGTGCTTTTCATGGAGGGGGCTTGCAACCGTTGTTGTTTAGCGTGGCACTATCACAGCACAGGCGTACATTTTCTGTCTTCCCACTGCTGAAGGGCAATTCGGGGATGGCGATTGCATCTTTAAACACGATCGAGCACCTGTTCATAATGCATGGCTTGTGGTGGAGGCGTTATACGACATTAACATCCCTGTAATAGACTGGCCTGCATAGTGTCCTGACCTGAATCCTATAGAACACCTTTGAGATGTTTTGGAACGCCGGCTAACATTGATACCTCTCCTCAGTGCAGCACTCTGTGAAGAACGGTCTGCCATTCCCCAAGAAACCTTCCAGCATTTGACTGAAGGTTTGCCTGCGAGAGCGGAAGCTGTCATCAAGGCTAAGAGTGGGCCAACACTGTATTGAATTCCAGCGTTACCGATGGAGGGCGCCTCGAACTTGTAAGTCATTTTTAACCAGATGTCAGGATACTTTTCATCACTTCGTGTATGTACTGACAGTTCGCCGTGCTGCATTGATTTCTTCGGTGCGCAAATCGTGGGGGTTGCTGCGAGAAAGAAGGGTGTTGAGGTCGTCAGACATAGAGTACTGGAAACCTGGTCCCTTTTCAGAGCCTGGAGCGGGAAAGACGTTCACAAGTTTATCTGAGCGGTGAAAGGCAACTATCTATTGCTGCGGGTACGTGTGTAGCCATGTATTAGTGCAAGCGATACGTTCAGTGGCCAATTTAAGGCAATTCTCATGTGTAACAAACTTATTCCCATACGTCTACCGTGAGTTGTTACAGTATTTCGGAGCGATAATTGTGTGGAGATGTAGTGTGTTGACATTTCTGCGGATTCCAACTTCTGGTTTCACATTCATTGGCTTTGCCATCACACAACCAAACTACCACCTTCCAGTCCAACCTAGACCTCGGCCTAGGCTACAGATCAGTCCGTCCCCATAACCAGGTTTTTTGCTTTCACTTATGTCGTCTTCGCCAACTCGCAAACAAAAATGGTTCAAATGGCTCTGAGCACTATGGGACTTAACAGCTATAGTCATCAGTCCCCTAGAACTTAGAACTACTTAAACCTAACTAACCTAAGGACATCACACAACACCCAGTCACCACGAGGCAGAGAAAATCCCTGACCCCGCCGGGAATCGAACCCGGGAACCCGGGCGTGGGAAGCGAGAACGCTACCGCACGACCACGAGATGCAGATAACTCGCAAACAGACTACCACCTTTCAACCTAACCTAAAACTCACACTGAGCTACATAACAGTCTGTCCCTAAAACCACATGCGAAAAGCTTCATATTTCAGCAACAACCCCGGGTTCAGCAGAAATGTCGCTTCACGGAAGTGTCACTCCACATCTCTTCATGTCGGAGTAGCAGTTATGCAAAATATCCTCAGTTCTGTAGGTATACGAGAATCGTTCAATAAATAACCTCCCCACAGATGTTTTCGCCGGAAGTATGTTAATCGTAGGAGCTCGAAGTGGGTGAGGATATTGGTCAACATTTCTTTTATGTTTAGTACTTTCCTATGAGTCGCCATCACGTTTTGAGGCCTTATGCCAGCGTTGTGAAAGAGCATGTATTTCCTGTTGGTAAAAGCCCTAGTCCAGGGACCGCAGCCATGATGACACAGCAACAATTGCTCAGTGATCATCTAAGAAGTGGTCCGGCTCGCACATCACACAGTTTGTTTACGAAAGGGACGCGTGTAAAATTCATACGTCAGCTCTGTTAGACGGCACATTTTCTCCCTGGTCAAAATGCTAGTCATGTTGTTGCTGTAGTACTCATAAATAAAAACTTCAGTGCCATGAGAATGTTATAAAGCAAAAGGAAAGTACCATGTCAGTCAATGAGAACATTAGCTTACAACAGCTCCATTATAAACAGTGAGATACAAATTTAAAATGGTTCTTGACATAAGACGTCCGCAGCTCGTGGTCTTGTGGCTAGCGTTGCTATCTTTGGATCAGGGGGTCCCGCGTTCGATTCCCGGCCGGGTTGGGGATTTTCTCTGCCTAGGGACTGGGTGTTTGCAGTGTCCTCATCATTTCATCATCATCGTCATTCGTGACAGTAGCTCGATTGGACTGCGTAAATTTGGATTGTGTAAAAATTGGGACATTGTAGGGGCTCTGATGACCGCGCAGTTGAGCGCCCCAAAAACCAAACGTCATCATCCACATAAGATCAAAATCATTTCATGATTCCCACGTTTCAGTAGAACCCGAAGGTCGCTGAGTAAATCACTGTTCCTATTCAGTAGCGGAATCTTTTTAAAGCGTGTGAAATACAAAACCTAAAGCAAGAAAGACCAAAATATCTTACCGCAAGTAGCGCAAGCTGTCCCTGTTGAGGACTGGGGATGTTCACTTTGATGAAAATCTCGGTCCCACTGAAAAAGGCTAGTTAGGTGTCCTAATAGGACAGATGCGTGGGTTCTAGGGCAGCACACTCTCAATGAAAGCAGCATAGAATAGAAAATAGTAAAATATATTACTCATCTTTGGGAAGAGTGGTTAAAGCAATTGTAGAATGCAGGTTTAGCCTATCTGTCCTGCGTTGACAACATTTCCATGAGCCCAAGCTAAATAGAGCTCTCTGAACTAAATATCAGAAGAAAACTAGTCTTCTGTCTTGATGTACTATTCGAAGAACAGTTCCAGACTAACAGTACTCAGTTAAATCCCTAGGCAGACGGTCACTGTCCATACACGGTAATTCTATTCGCTGTTCTGTTTTTACTGACGACTAACCGCTACCTGTCGGTCACTGTTTCTATCTCACTCGACGACCTGAAGACACGACGAACTTTCTGCAGAAACTCCCTAGCAAGAATCGGACAGACTCACAACTTGCAACTGACAACTTCTGCTCGTGCACGGCTACTTGTTTTCTCTTCCTGGTGGCGCGGGCGCTTCAAGGGGCGTAGTTGCTGCTGGCAGCGTGGCTGGTTTGCTCGCAGCCATGCTCTTGCAGCGGAAGGACGTTCGCAGTACTTGTGTTACCAACTGCCGCAAACTCTTCTTGTGAGGTATCTCAGTACACCATAGTCTTGTAGATAAAGCGAATCGAACAAACGCATTCCTCAGAAAGAGCGCACTTATACATTGAAGCGCCAAAAAAACTGTTATAGGTATGCGTATTCAAATACAGAGATATGTAAACGGGCAGAATAGGGCGCTGGGATCGGCAACGCCTATGTAACAGAGCAAGTGTCTGGCGCAGTTGTTAGACCGATTACTGCTGCTAAAATGTGAGGTAATCAAGATTTAAGTGAATTTGAACGTGGTGCTATGGCCGGCGCACGAGCGATAGGACACAATATTTCTGAGGTAGCGATGAAGTGAGGATTTTCCCGTTCGAATATCAGGAAACTGGTAAAGCATCAAATCTTCGTCATCGCTCCGCCCGGAGAAAGATCCTGGAAAAACGGGACAAACGACGACTGAAGGCAATCGTTAAACGTGACAGAAATGCAACCCTTCCGCCAATTGCTACAGATTTCAATGCTGGGCCATCGACAAGTATCAGCATGCGAACCGTACAACGGAACATCATCGATATTGGCTTTCGGAGCCGAAGGTCCACTCTTGTACGAGGACAAAATGCTTTACGCCTCGCTTGGGCTCGTCAAACCGACACTGGACTGCTGATGACTGGAAACATGTTGCCTGGTCGGACGAGTCTCGTTTAAAATTATATCGAGCGGGCGAATGTGTACGGGTATGGAGACAACCTCTTTAATCCATGGACCATGCATGTCAGCAGGGGACTGCCTAAGCTGGTGGAGGCTCTGTAATGGTGTGGGGCGTGTGCTGTTGGAGTGATTTGGGACCAGTGACAGTTGAAATGTACATAAGCATCCTGTCTGATCAACTGTATCCATTCATGTCCATTGTGCATTCCGACGGACTTGGGTAATTTCAGCAGGACAATGCGACACCCCACACGTCCAGAATTTCTACAGAGTGGCTCCAGGAACACTCCTCTGAGTTTAAGCACTTCCGCTGGCCACCAAACTACGCAGAGATGATCATTATTGAGCATATCTGGGACGCCCTGCAACGTGCTGTTCAGAAGAGATCTCCACTCCCTCGTAGTCTTATGATTTATGGACAGCCCTGCGGACTGACGGCGTTAATTTCCTCCAGCACCACTTCAGACATTACTCGAGCACTTCTGCGTGCTCGGGGGGAGGGGGGAGGAGGGGGGGGGGCCGTAAACGATATTCGGGAGGTGTACCAGTTTCTTTGCCTCTTCAGCGTATTTACATAACATTGAATATTACAGAACGTATTTTTATTAAAGTAGTAATAAAGTGTAAAAACCTATTATAAAACGCGAAGGCTGTTAAAAAAATTAGGATTCAGTTAAACGCGAACCAGCAACACATCACCTGGTGTCTTACAGCTCTGTGAGTCTGGCTTTGGTGAGATCCTGTATTTACTGGAGCTTAGGAACGGCACGTATACACACATGCGCTTCAACTTCACTTGACTATGCACTGAAGAGAGATGACGAGAGCATATGATGTGGGTGGCGTTCTGCCATCTCAGTGGTCCACTTTCAATCACTCGCTTCCAGAATATCTGACATCCTAGACATCGTTCTATGACGTCAGAAGTTCGGCACACACAACGATCATGGTCCGCGTGTCGACGGTTTAAGGTGCCAAGAAGGATGGAGTTCCGAGGGTGCCACGTCTGGCCTATTCGGTGGATGAGTCAGCGATGTCCAACTCTGTTTGTCGGTGTGATCCCAGCTTCTGAGACTACTGTGTGGGCCTGCGTTGTCGTGTTGAAGCAAGATTTATTTTGGTTTCTTGTTGACTGAACACGTCGCAAACGGATCTTGAGTTTGTGTCTGAATTAATGGTTCACCCTTTCTTGAGCGTATAGGGACCTGCCTTGAATTTATTCTCTTTTTGGTGATTGCAAATGGTAGCACTCCTGGGAATGCCTTTTTGTTTCGGCTCAGAGGCGTGTACCTAGGTTTCGTCACTTGTAGCGACTTGTGACTGAAAAGCTTCTCCGTTGGTCTCTAACTTCTCCAACAGTTCAGCTGAAATGATTTTTCCTTTGAATCTTTTGGTCTATTATGAACATTTGTGCAGTCAATCTTGAGTACACATTTGAGAATTTAAGAATATCATTGCACAACCACTCCCAACGCTCGCCGGTACCTGTAAAGTCAGTTGTAGAGTTGTGATGCGTCGGTCTGCACGAATAATGCCATCTGCGTGATTCACCTAGCGGGAGCAGTGGCTGTGGCTGAACGCACTGAACGCGGTCGATCACGGGGCTCAGTTACTTCACTTCCTGGCTCTTTAACTCTCTTCACCTATCACACTCTGGTACTCGTATCAACTGCTGCATTACCATACGCTGCACAGAAACTTTTATGAAAGTTAACCACCTTTTCTTTTTCCGGGACCAAGAATCCAATTACAGCACTTTGCTTATAGCGAATGTCTTGCGTAGACACTGTTTCGATAACTGTCCAGTAAACTTGGTCTCTCAAATGCGTACCTTAAGAGTTACCAGCACTTTTTATTTCCGCTGCTGTGGACCACATCTCTTTTACTGAACAAGTGCTCATAGCTCTTGGGATACGCATTTTAGGGCCGTGGTTACTGGACAGTTTTTCTTCTTTTGGTCCGTACGACTTCCTCCCAAACTATGGAAAGCAAACTTTACATTTGAAGACATGTGTTTCACCGTATGGAAGATGAACAAGTGCACATAGCTGTTAAGGTACGCATTTCAGAGATCATCTTTAACAGACTTTATTTCGTGTTCAAAGTCTATATAGGGGCTTCAGCTACTCTACTCTGGCACATTAGTACGCTTCTTGTGAAAAGATATTGGGGCTTCGAGAATCCGTGACCACTCCTTGTTTCAACACATCGTGAATACTGTAGATACTCTACTGAAACTTCGACATGCGTCAAGTGTGTTATTAAATTAAAGGGCATTGCTTATTTAATTTGCCACTAAGTTGTGTTGCTCGGCCGGCTGTAGTGGCCCAGCAGTTCTAGGCGTTACAGTCTGGAACCGTGCGACCGCTACGGTCGCAGGTTCGAATCTTGCCTCGGGCATGGATGTGTGTGATGTCCTTAGGTTAGTAAGGTTTAAGTAGTTCTAAGTTCTAGGGGACTGATGACTTCAGAAGTTAAGTCCCATAGTGCTCAGAGCCATTTGAACCATTCTTGTGTTGCTGGCTAACACTGAAAGAGTGCTCTTTGGTTATGTGATAATAATAAATTCAACATACACTCTACAAGCAAGCCTCTTTCGCAGATTATTGCAATACCAAAGAACGCTATAATGTCAGTTCTACCATTACTTGACAAATAAGAAGCTTAGCTGGACTAATTGCAACAGTGATGAACTAACTGATTGTCCAGAAGGATAATACCAGCAAGAAAACGTGAAATAGAAAATGGTCCTCTTCTCAAAACTGAATAAACTATAGAATAAAGTTTCAGAAAAAAATACGGCAGGAATATAAGACACTTGAAGAGCAATTAGAAATCATGAAACACAGTATCAGCGACCTCACAATACAACTGATCATCATCATTTGAAAAACACCCAACGAAAACAGAACATATATTTGATTCTTCTAAATAGTGTAGTTTTGTCACGCTGTGGGTGAAAAAATGTGTGAGATGTTTAGGGAGTATGATTTCAAACGTTCTGTAGCAATCTGTTACACATAGTATTCGAATTCCGGAAGAATACCAGATTAGAATTCCACCGACAAAATAAAGGACGTTAATCAGGGATATTTCCCCAGTACGATGGTTGTGTCCAGTGGTTTGTTATATGCAGTACTTGCATTTCGTATTATTTCTTATCCCCATTTTATCTTTACACCTGCATTACACCGAAAATATCGCCATAACGGCGCAAATGTTGACTGTAAGGGCTGTGTGTTCCATTGCCTCAAGGTACTCGCTGTTAACAACAGTAATACCTGCTTCATTCTTCACTCTAATTCTTGTGGTCACCACTGATCGTTTCCGTAGCGGGTTAGTTTTTCCGGCAGTGCTGGTTGCGATACACAACAATATGGATAGGTTTACTGATGACGAGTCCGCGGATCTGAACCTCATGTATGGGTCCAATGACTGCAATTCAAGAGCGGCACAAGGAAGCAACGGCAATCACATCACGGTAAATTTTCGTCTTCTCGCGGCGAAATGAATAGTCCACTAAATTTCGGGCATGCAGCCACGCAAATAAAATTTCCTCCACTGATATTTCGGCCGCGTATTGTCCGGCCATCCTCAGAGTGAGTCACAAGACTGACGACAAGATGCCAAGCGCGGCCTTATATGCTCCACTGAAGCGGTATTGCGCATGCGGGTCACAGGTGCTAGTCGGCGGCAGAGAAATACGCTTACACATGCGCCGCCTGTGGCGAAGGCGTACAGACATTCGATTCGCTTATCGATGTATGATCGGCGGTGGTGACACCGTGACGACTTCTCTGCAGTTTAATTACCCCAAGAGCCGGACTCAATGCTTTGTCCAAATTAAAACCATTGTCTCTATTTATTAAATTATTAGCTAATCTAATCTCTGTACCTTCCTAGAAGACAGATTCCCAGAAGAAAAAGGTGGATGTTAAAGTCTTCACAGCACTGTAATTCATGGAATGCCCTGTATCAGTACAGTGTTCGGCCACAGCTGAATTGTTTGGCTGTAATAAGCATGTGTATTTTCGATACTCCACACATCTCTCATGAACGGTGCGCGTTGTTTGACCTATGTATGACTTCTAGCAATTTCCGCAAGGAAGATAGGTCGTATTCTTGAGGAACACAGTATTAAGGTGTTCTTCCGCCCCCCCCCCCCCCTCCCCCCTCCGCGAAGATTGCAGCCTTACTCGGCTCTGTGAAGGACGATTTACAGCTTCGTAAAGGGGGTGTGTATCAGATTCCTATTCCACTCTCCATACCCTCGCCCAATGTGGCTTCCACTAACTCCCCCTTCTTGATGATGCCCTCATCCCCTCCATCTACCCCTCCTACCAACTTTGATCCTCCCCTTCCACATCCTGTGTTTTTTCCTTAGGGCACCCTCTCTCCCTGCTCTCCCTCCTACCTTCCTTCCTCCCTCCTCCCCCAGGCTTCCCCTACCCCACCTATTTTCTTCCCTCCCCCTCCCATCTCCTCTGCCACTGGCATTCACACCCTCCCCTCTCCCTCCTCCCCCACCTTTTCCCCTTTTGGCAGGTCCCCGGACTCGTAAAGTGAACTTCACGCACCGTCGCCAGTGTTATGTGTGTGCCATCGTGTTAGTGATTCAGTGTTTCGTCATTTGTGCTCCTTCGATCACGTGTGCCATTTCTGTCGTCTCTGTTAGTGCCCGAGTGCAGATCGTTTTTCTTTAGAGGCTGCACTTGTGAACGACTTCATGTATTTTTAGATTTTTGTGTCTAGTGTTGTCTATCCACTGTGTTGTTTCGTTTTTCGATTTATCCACTTGTAATAAATGTATTATCTGTGGCTGAAGAGCGGCGTAGTATTTCCGCTGCCGGCCTACCTTTGCATAAGGTGGCAAAATAACAAAAAAGAAAAAAAAACTTGTCGTCAGTCTTGTGACTCAGTATGAGGACGGTCGAATGATACACGGCCGAAATATCAGTGGAGGAAATTTTATTTGCGCGGCTGCATGCCCGAAATGTAATGGACATCATGGTACTTTTGCATCCTACGAAGGTTGCTGAACTGCTCTGAGGTTTTTGACATACCCTCCAGTTACTGCATATTACTTCCATTTTTATGTTTTCACGAGAAAAACGGTAATTGGTGTAACAAACCGAATAAACCATAATTACATTATTCTTCCGTAACAAATACCCCAAGTTTCTATCCTAATTCATGTAGAAGATATGGACTGTTGAAAATGAATGCTTTTTCTTTCTCTCAAACACTTTGCACTATGCCATAGTCTGCGAACACTCTTTCATACTACAAAAACATATGCAAATACCGGAGCACAAGAATTCCCTACATGGTAGAAGGTACTTTCGGAATTTTAGCTAACAAGTGATGAATATTACACACATCATTATTTACAAACATGTCTGAATTACAGTGAGGTGACGAAAGTCATTGTATAGCGATACACTGACGGCGGCAGTGTCGTGTACACTAGGTATAAACAGGGTAGTGCACTAAAGGAGCTGTCACTTGTAGTCAGGTGACTCATATGACAATGATTCCGACGTGATTGTGGAGACGCCTGGTGGAATTCAACAGGATTGGAACGAGGAATGATATTTGGAGATAGACGAATGAGATATTTCATATCGGAAATAATTCGAGATTTCAGTATTCTGAGATCAACTATGTCAAGAGTATGCTCAGAGTACCAAATTTCAGGCATTACCTCTACCACGGACAACGTAGCGGCCGATGGCCTTCACTTAATGACTGAAAGCAGCGGCGTTTACTTAGAGTTGTCAGAGCAAAGAGACAAGCAACACCATGTAAAACAAGCGCAGAGATAAGTTTGGGACATACGATTAACGTATCTGTTAGGAAAGTGGGGCGAAATTTGGCGTTATTGGGCTATGGCAGCAGACGACCGATGCGAGTGCCTTTTGCTAACAGCACGACATCGCCTGCATAGCTTCTCCTGGGCTCGTGACCGTCTCGGTTGGATCCTAGACAACTGGCCTGGTCACATGACTTTTTGTTTGCTGATGGCACTTTGATGTACGTAAGTGACTGTAGGAGGATTGAAGGTAACTAAGATAGAATTTCTACACACACCAAAAAAAGTTTTGCATCAACTCGATTCCCAGAACTCCTGAAGACAGAAGTTGACTGTGGATATTGTATTACAGACACAGTTCCTTTGAATGTTCAGAGATGTCACTAAACTCGCCCAAAGACGGAAACAACCGTGCATAAGCAGCGCCTATTAGACAGAGGGGGTCCGACAGCCGATCAGTTCCACTCATTCAACCAGGAACGAGGTACACGGCTCGTGTTGTCTGTAGTTGAATCATGCCTAGACAGTCAACATCGCAGTCCGATCAGGTCCCCGTTGTTACTCTGTGCCAGGCGTCTCGGAGTGAACGAAAGCGATGTTTTTCTGAGATGGGAAAGAGACACAGGGACAGGAACTGTCGATGACATGCCTCGCTCAGGCCGCCCAAGGGCTACTACTGCAGTGTATGACCGCTACCTACGAATTATATCTCGGAGGGACAATGAAATCAAAGCGACCATGTTGAATAATGCTTTTCGTGAAGCCACAGGAAGTCGTGTTACGACTCAAACTGTGCGCAGTGGGCTGCATGATGCGCAAATTCACTTCCAACGTCCATGGTAAGAACCAACTTTGCAACCACGACACCATACAGATGGGCCCAACAACATGCCGAATGGACCGCTCAGGATTTGCATCACGTTCTCTTCACCGATGAGTGTCGCATATGCTTTCAACCAGACAATCGTCGGAGACATGTTTGGAGGCCATCCGAGTGCAGCAAGGTAGAGGTTTCATGCTGTTTTGGGGTGGCATTATGTGAGGCCAACGTACGCCGCTGGTGCTCATGGAAGGCGCGATAATAGCTGTACAATACGTGAATGCCATCCCCCGACCGATAGTGCAAGCACATCGGCAGCATATTGGCGAGGCATTCATCTTCATGGACGATAATTCCCGCCACATCTTGTGAACGACTTCCTTTAGGGTAACGACATCGCTCGACTAGAGTGGCCAGCATGTTTTCCAGACATGAACCCTATCGAACATGTCAGAAATAGATTCAAAAGGGCTGTTTATGTACGACGTGACGCGCCAACCACCGTGAGGTATTTACGCCGAATTGCCGTTGAGGAGTGGATCAATCTGGACCAACAGTGCCTTCGATAGTATGCCACGAAGAATACAGGCATGCATCAATACAAGAGGACGTGCTACTGGGTATTAGAGGGTGTACTAGGTGCTACTGGGTATACACCGGTGTGTACAGCAATCTGGACCACCACCTCTGAAGGTCTCACTGTATGGTGGTACAACATACAACGTGTGGTTTTCATGAACAGTGAAAAGGGTGGAAATGATGTTTATGTTGATCTCTATTCCGATATTCATGAGCACTGAAACGGGCGGAAATGATGTTTATGTTGATCTCTATTCCAATTTTCTGTACAGGTTTCGGAACTCTCGGAATCGAGGTGATGCAAAACGTTTCTTATGTGATGAATGGCAGCTTGTTCTAAATGTAAAAAAAAGTAAGTTAATCTGGATTAGTATGAGTAAAAGTTCTGTAAAGTTCGGATACGACATTAGTAATGTGCTGATTGACGCAGTCCAATTGATTAAATATCCAGGCATAATATTGCCAAGCGATATGAAACGGAATGAGTACGTCAGTTTAATAGCAGGGAAGGCATTTCAGCAGATTTTTCGACTGCGTTTTATTGGGAGAGTTTTGGGAAAGTGTAGTTAATGCATAGAGGAGATGGCGTATAGAATGATAATGCTACCCGTTCATGAGTACTCGTCCGGGGTTAGGGATCAGTATCAGGTAAGTTTAAAGGAAGACATCCAAGCAATTTAGAGGCTTGCTGGTAGATTTCATACCGTTAGATCAGCAGGAAGTATTACGGAGCTGCTTCGTGAATTCAAACAGGAATCTCTGGAGGAAAGAGGACGCTCTTCTCGATAGGCGCCATTGCGCACATTTAGAGAACCGACATTTGAGGCCGAATGCAGATCGATTCTGCTGCCGCCAGCGTAAATTTCCCGGAAGGACGACGATGATAAGATGGGAGAAACTGGCACTCGTGTGGAGTACTGTAAACAGTCGTTTTCCCCTCGTTCTGTTTGCGAATGGAGCAGGAAAGGATGTGAGTACCAGTGGTGCAGGGTACCCTCCACCACGCTCCGTAAGTTAGATTGTGAACTAGCGATGTAGAAGTATCCACTTTTTGTCCCTGACATCTTAATGAAAATATTAGGGAGCCAAATCATGCCAAACGTTTTAATGTACAGCGGCGACCTTTAGAGAAAGAAATGTTTCTTCTTTGCCGATGCAATCAGAATTTGCATTTATTTGGGGTACGTGCAATTAACGAGCTAGTCCCCTTCAAGGGCGCTGTATGGCGATAGGAGATTTAGAAACACCTTTTTCATAGAAAATATCGTCTCTTACACCCCGGCCAGTCCTCGACGGTCCTGGGTTCAGCTCGGGGCGCCTGCACGTTCCCGCCACACGTCTCGGGCTGCGTGCGTTACACGCTAGGACTGTTGACATTAATACATATATATATACATATATATATATATATATATATATATATATATATATATCGATATTTGAAAAGCATGGCAATTGAAAACATGGAGTGTCTACCTGTAGTTTGTGAAGCAACTGTTCCTGTGTCTCGACTTCAGACTGAACTGATGTCATAACACAATGGACGTCTTCCTCGTTGTACCTCTCTCTATTCTGCAAGAAAATGAAGTTTGACGGGATTTAGAAGAGCAGAATTTCTTTTACGGAAATTTTCTAAAACTCTTCAGTAATTTGGTCTTCTAATCACTAAGTAGTTATCACTAAATGTGTAAAAACTAAGCAGACTGTGTTATACCAATAAACACTCAAAATCAGACACTGAAAAACTTGCTGCTCCCTACAAGATATTACTGGACTCGCATTCGGGAGGACGACGGTTCAATCCCGCATCCGGCCATCCTGATTTAGGTTTTCCGTGATTTCCCTTTTAAGCTTTTCAGATTCTCGTTTCGTGGTTGGGGATTAAGGGACTAAACGGCGAGATCATCAGTCCTTCTATCAAGAGACAATATATCAGAGGTTAATAATGTTAGCTAGAAATTTGGTCGAATTGTGAAAGTATGTAGAAGTGGCCAAATGGAGGTATTGTAAGCAATATTGATAACAGAGCTGAGAAATAAATCAAAGTGAGGTAAAATTGTATGCCCAGATTCTCTTTAGTGCCAGTGGTACACACTGGTGATATGTCTTGGTATGCTCCACATGGAATACCTGGATTAGCCTAAACCGCAGTGATATATCGTCAGTTGTCAAATTAATTCACTTCTGTATCCGTTTGCTAACGTATGATTGTGCAGTAGTGCAGTAGTGCTCAACTGCGAAATACCAGGTCTCGGTCATCACAGTGGAATAAATTTTCCCTACCGGAATCCGTCCAGCTTGGGAATAAGGTGTGGTCGCGTTAAGTTCTTGATCACCAGACTAATCACGTGTCGTGGTCCAAATTACAAGCTCGTCGCAGCCTCTCATGGAGTGGGTTCAGGAGACGCCAGGTGGTCATCCACCCGATAATGCCGTATTAGAACGATAGGATAGCCAAGTGGGGCAGTGGGGTGGAAACACCTCATACCAGCAGTTCACAGCTGTTACCATTTTAAAAAGTTTCGTGAGGCTGAACACCACACTCTTCGATTGAACCCATTTCTCCCTACGTACTGGGTCCGTTGATTTCAAATTATTGTGTCGTAAGGAAAACGCGAAGAAATCGGAAAGGAAATGAATGTTATAAGTACATATCCAGCGTATAACGAAGTCAAAATATTCATCTTCGGTCATGGTAGGCCAACCATCAAGATAGCACGAAGAGTGTGCAAGTCGTAGAGTGCATGAAAGAAAACGAAACGAGATAAAAGCATGAGAGTATTTCTGCCCGAAGATGAGTAATATTGGAAACCATAATCGAAATAAACAAAAAAATTAAATAATTTTCGTGACAGTGATAAGAGAATGGATAGATAACATTATTTCAAAATTCTAAAGCCATTAATGAAAGTGGGAACCAGATGATTAGTCAAGTTATTATATAGGAGGAACGACACTGGAGGCATTACATCGAATTTTCAGAAGAATATCATCCACACAATCCTGAACCTTCTCATTTTTTTTGTCTTCTGACTGGTTTGATGCGGCCCGCCACGAATTCCTCTCAGGTGCCAACCTCTTCATGTTAGAGTAGCACTTGCAACCTACGTCCTCAATTATTTACTGGATGTATTCCGATCTCTGTCTTCCTCTACAGTTTTTGCCCTCTACAGCCCCATCTAGTACTATGAAAGTCATTCCCTCATGTCTTAACAGATGTCCTATCATCCTGTCCCTTCTGCTTATCACAGTTTTGCACATGTTCCTTTCCTCTCCGATTCTTCGCAGAACCCCTCATTCCTTACCTTCAGTACACCTAATTTTCAACATTCGTCTGTAGTACCACAACTCAGATGCTTCAATTCTCTTCTGTTCCGATTTTCCCACAGCCCATGTTTCACTACCATACAATGCTGTATTCCAGACGTACAATCTTAAAAAATTTCTTCCTCAAATTAAGGCCGATATTTGATATTAGTAGACCTCTCTTGGGCGGGAATGCCCTTTTTGCCATTGCTAGTATACTTTTGATATCCTCCTTGCTCCGTCCGTCATTGGTTATTTTACTGCCTAGGTAGCAGAATTCCTTAACTTCATCTACTTCGTGACCATCAAACTTGATGTTGAGCTTCTCGCTGCTCTCATTTCTACTACTGCTCATTACTTTCGTCTTTCTTCGATTTACTCTCAATCCATATTCTGTACTCATTAGACTGTTCATTCCGTTCAGTGGATCATGCAATTCTTCTTCACTTTCACTCAAGATATCAATGTCATCAGCGAATCGTATCATTGATATCCTTTCACCTTGAATTTTAATTCCACTTCTGAATCCTCTTTTATTTCCATAATTGCTTCCTCGATGTACAGATTGGACAGCAGGGGTGAAAGGCTACATCCTTGTCTTACACCCTTTCTTAACGAGCACTTCGTTCTTGGTCGTCCACTCTTATTATTCCCTCTTGGCTGTTGTACATGTTGTATATGACCTTTCTCTCCCTATAGCTTACCCCTAATTTTTTCAGAATTTCTAATATCTTTGCACCATATTACATTGTCGAACGCTTTTTCCAGGTCGACAAATCGTATGAAGGTGTTTTGATTTTTCTTTAGTCTTGCCTCCATTATCAACCGCAGTGACAGAATTGCCTCTCTCGTGCCTTTTTACCTTTCCAAAAGCCAAACTGATTGTCATCTAGCGCATCCCCAATTTTTCTTTTCCATTCTTCTGTATATTACTCTTGTCAGCAACTTCGATGCATGAGCTGTTAAGCTGATTGTGCGATAATTCTCGCACATATCAGCTCTTGTCGTCTTTGGAACTGTGTGAATGATGCTTTCCCGAAAGAAAGATGGTATGTCGTCAGATTCATACATTCTACACACCAACGTGAATAGGCGTTTTGTTGCCACTTCCCCAAATGATTTTAGAAATTCTGATGGAATGTTATCTATCCCTTCTGGTTTATTTGATCTTAAGTATACACAGAAATATAGTACCAATATGCAAAAATTTTAAAGCAAAGAAATATTTAAAAAATCAGATGAACCAGAAACCAATAGCGTTATCAGCTGGAAACATTTGGATCTAAAGAGGGAAAAAAAATAATTATCTTCGATCTTAATACAGAGGTAAAACATCGAAAGCTTGTTTCGCAAATGTCGAAAGTGACTGATTTCGCTGTCCAGTCACATTAAGATGACCACCGCCTTTGTTCGATGCCATGTGCAGTAACCAGTCGCAGACAGTACGTGGTAGCACTAGCAGTGGAGGGTAGATAAAACGTGTCGGGGGAACGCCAAAAACAGTGCAGTCGCTCTCGTAATGCGAAACTACGACGTCCAAACGGCCGAGGCTGGAAGCATTTCCGAAACGGCTAAATTTATAAACTCTACGCTTTCCGCCGTGGTTAAAGTACTGTATATGCTGCATGGCATAATGTCGCTATCCAAAACCGGCTTCAAGGCACCTGTGGTGCACCGCGGGCCGTAAACACGGGGCTCAACGATGGGTACGGAGATGTGTACCGGCGAACAGACGTGTAACTGTTGAACAACTGATCGCCCAGAAGAACCACAGGGCTACCAACAATGTCACCTCAACGACCTTACAGCGAAGGTTACTGCGTACTCTGGCACCAGGTGCTTGGTTTGCCTACCCATGCTCACCGCCGTTCATCGACGACGAAGGCTGGAACGTGCACGCCTTTGCCAAAACTGGATTTCCACAGAGTGGAGACACGTGCCCTCTTTAGATCAATCACGTTTCATGCTGCGTTAGACGCAGGGCCACTGGCACGTACGGCGTGAAACGCCTGAAAGCATAGGGTCATGGCCGGAGGAGGGAGCTTCATGGCGTGGGAAATATTTTCGTGGCGTTTCATGGGTTATCTCGTCATTGTGGAAGGCACAATGAATCAACACAAGTGTACGTCTATCTCTGGGGATCAGGCCCACCCCTACACAGAGTTCATGGCATCTATCAGTAGAACAATGCACCGTGTCACACAGCTTGCAGTGTGGGTTATAACCCTCCTACCTCTCCAGCTAATTAGGCTGTTCTATATGACCGTGTACCTAAAGTCCCTAATCTGTAGGGAAAAGGCATCTACTCCGAAAAATAATGGAAAGCCGAGAGAAGTAGATGAAGTTATAATCGAATCGCCACTGTTCACTACTTTAGCAATGACAATTAGAAACAAACTTGGGTTAGCTTTGTATATTTTTATTGCGTAAACTATTTTTTAACTAACAGTAGTTAGTGGAAAATTTGGAAAAAACGTTTTCAAAGTATGTCATTAATGAAAATAGCCAAAGGTCGCCAGTTCCGTATCAGAACAAGAATAAGTAAATTGAAACTGAACTTTGCACTCGTAACTAATCTTACCTAGGAATAGTTATTGGCGTCATGACGTAGGAACAGTAACTAACACACACTCTCATGTATTTCACACCACACATGTCACAGCAGTCAGATAATAATCAAATAGCAAACACATACAACATATTATATTAATTTTCAAAGATCAATTAAAGTAAGATTGATTACTGGCTGTGGACAGAAAATTTTTCTTGCTTTACTCACCGTAATACTGAATGTCATAACTGTAGCAAGCAGAAAGACTGTTTTAATTTAACAGTTACTTTAATACTTCTTTGTAGTATAAGTTATAAATCATGCAACAAGCTATAAATTAGGAACTGTGCTTTGACATTGAAATTCAGTGTACCAGTTACTTAAAGTTTTACTACTAATTTTTTATTATGAAAGTTACTCTGCTTTTAGCAAATGAATTAATACTGGCGTTTGCATCATTCTTTTCCTGACATTATTCATATTACAGCCAAAGATTTCTTTATTACGTAACTGTCCAAAAGTTGGAGAAATTATATTTTGATAATCTAATAAATTAATGTTCACATCACTTTCAGTTCATTTTCTGATTATTTCGGTTCGTACAAAGGGGTAGAGTGCATAGTATTTGGATAACGACTCAGGAAATTACTTATGTGACAATATGCACGAGAACAATGTTATTTAAACAAAAAAATTCCAACTACGCTGGTCAGCCTGTTACACATCTAGTTATAAGAGCTCTAGATCTTACTCCACTTTATGATGCCGTTGGTTTGTCGAGCGGCTTCATTTAGCGGTAAAATACGGCACAGGTTGATCTTATTGCCATACCATAGCCAATAACAAAGACCCACAGTACTCCTGATGTTATGTGAATTACTCTTTCTGCATTTGTACTGTGCCCCATAAATGCCATACACATAGCTTGCCCACATTAAACATGCACCAAAAGAACAATTTCAGTTCAGGAACAGACTTCTACCTCCGCACTTTTGCATAGCCACACTGGCGAATACACACAACCAACGACACCATTCTTCTCCTCGCGACTCCCAGCTGCTACCTTTTTGGCGCGCTCGCACGCCCAGCGATAATGCAGTTACAATTTACTACACTCTTTGACAATAGCTTTTCCCTGCCTAAGCCAGCGTGTCTACGCATAAAATGTTAACATTCCATGCTTATTATCTTTCACATATACCTAATAGCATTTGTAACTTAACAACATATTTACAAGAATAATATTCAGCACAACTAATAAAACAAACTTCGTAAAACACGTAGAAAATGTATGATCATCCAAATAATTGTGGTGTTATGAGGTGCGTCGCTCGAAGGCCACCATACCGTATTCCCCTGCCAACCACACTCCGCCGAATTCAAACCCAATCGAGAATTTATGGGACCAACTCGACAGAACTGCTTGCACCATGGAACCTGAACCAAGAAACGTAGCAAAGCTGGCCATAGCACTGAAGTCGACATTGTCTCACATTCCTGTCGGTAACTTCCAGAACCATATCTCCTATCCTCCTACAAGGCTCTCAGAGATACGCGCTGCTAAAGATGGTTATTAAGGCTTTTGACAAGTGGTCACATTAACGTGAAAAAAATCTGACCTCTGAAAGGCATCGTGTTCTGCAATATTTTCTCCAAGGTTCTGTCACCACGGGGAGTGCTCTGCCCACTTTGTCGTAATGGCTGTACTGCGTCCGTATACAGGGAGGCAATTGCAAGCTCTTTACCTGCGTGTGTCTGAACAAACGTGGCACAAAAGTGGAGCCGTGATTTTCAGCACGAGTCCATTACAGTGAATTTGATTTTCAAACAATGAATGACTCGGATCTGAAGCAGAGTTTGTGTTCGGAAGTGACAACTGTTGACAAATAGGGCCTGAATACCGCAAATTTCAGGCCTATGACCAGAGTTTTTTTGCATACGTGAAAGAAACTAGTGACCCCGTATTGCAGTTAGAGCTTAACAGTACGCTGTGTGCTCTAAGCTCAACCAAGTCACCTGGGATCAAAGTTATGACTTCCGAGTAAAAGCTGTATCTTTGGAGTTGTAGAAATAAGTGCCAGTTGTGGGACTGAAGTTATTTGAATTGGTGTAAAAATAAATAAATCGTTTTGATTCCCATCTGACTTCTAGGAACTCACTCATTATTTATTAATTTTTACTAAAAATGAATTATTTTTACTAAAAGATCAATAAATAGGATATCGGTAGCATTAGTTTATCAGATAAGGCAGGTGCGGATATACGTGACAGCTCTTGCAAGATTAGTCTGACAAGTGTCACTTATAAATTGGTTACCATAATAATACGAAGGGGAATAGAAAAACGGATATTTGAATATGTACTACACCTGAATCAGTTGATTCTAGGAAGGAAATAGGCACCAGAATAAACATCCTGACTGTAATCGACAGTGAAAGGCGGCCGAAAGAAATATCAGGATATCTTCTTAGCATTTGTGGACGCGGAGAAATCCTGCGAATGTAACTTTCACCATTGTTAGGATATTGATAGCAAAGTATAGGGTGTAAGACACCCGTCATTTGCAGATAAAGAGTGTATCTTAGTTTATTTCCAGCTCTGCTTTTTCACACACGTGAAGTGAATGTATCAGCTCTGCAGTAAGTATGGAGTAAGGAGCGATCGGTAGGTTCCCACGCTGGCTAGAGGAGGTGGTTGTCCATCTGATGCCTGCATAGCCAGTGGGATGAGATGCAGATGCAGAAATCACTCGTCACGTCAGCAAAGAAACATATAGGGGAAATACATTTGTTCTGGCATGTATCAAGTAACTCTTATTAATAAATACTTGCTAACAAAAATTGCCTTTTGCCACTCAGATGTTAGGAGGAGTCTACCAGTCATAAATACTATCTTTCAGTAACTTTACAATGCCAGGAAACGCCGATATTAATAAATGAGTGAATAACTTTAGCATAACCGAGGATGTACGATCTTATATGAATTATATGTGTTATACGCTCAAGTTACAGACTGTGCGCTATAGTCGAATAACTATAATGTATAAGCTGCACGGCAACAGACTCCAGTGTACAATACGGGACAAAATACAGACATTTCGAAACGAACAGTGGGGATAGAAACTCGCAGGGCTAGATACCACACGTCCTGGCATGTGGAAGCTAGCGAGACACTTCACCAGGGAGAAATATTACACTGCCACTCTACGATGTCAAGACGGCCCAGCTTACTCCGCGACGGAGAAGGCAGAGCTTGTGGCCACAACACTTGCAGCGTCTTTCTTGCCGAATCTGGCTCCTTCAGATCCAGTATTCACACTTGAAACGGACCAGGAGGCTACTCGACTTGTGACCCAGCCGACGCGCGACGAAGTTAGACGCTCTAGCACAAATTAAATTACATAGGTTATCAAGCATACCAACGCTAGGAAATTCACTGGGCCTGATGGCATTCGAAACCGTATCGTCCAGGAGTTTACTGATAGAGCTGTAGAATACCTTGCACACATAGCGAATGCCATCATAACACAACTGACTTTTGGAAGGCGGCCATGGTCCTGATGTTCAGGAAGCCAGGGAAATACCACTCCCTCCCACAAAATTACCGAACCATCAGTCTGCTGTGCTCACTCAGCAAGATTGTTGCAAAGGTAATATTATAACGCATCACTAAGCACTGCATCGCCAATGACACCCTAAGACCGGAGCAATTCAGCTTTAAGAATCACCACTCAACAACACAACAACTCCTCCGCGTAGTCGAACAAATAATACACGGTTACAACATGAAAAAAGCCACAGGGGCCGTGTTCCTGGACATCGAAGAAGTTTTCAACCGTCTTTGGCACAACGGCCTTATACAGAAACTAAGCAAAGCTGGTTTCCCGGACGGACTCATACGTCTCATACAGTCATATCTCACGAACAGTTGTTTCAACACTGACGTGCAGGGAAACAATCGACACAACACGGTATCCAAGCTGGAGTACCCCAAGGAAGCATCCTGGGCCCATTTTGTTCAACCTGTACATTTACGACTTCTCAGCAACACAAAACACGACGTTAGCCATCTAGGCGGATAACACAGCCATCCTTGTGCAAGACTGGAAACCGTCGAACATTAATTCACGAATACAGGCGGCACTCTCAACTGCCGAGGCATGGTTGGAACGATGGCGTATTAAAGTAAACGTCGACAAGTGCGAAGTAGTTCTTTTCACACGCAGACTGAAACTACTGCGCAAACAACAACACTGTACACAGGTAACATTACATACACGCCCAAAACGTTTCCGAGAGAAAGATATCTGGGTGTATGGCTGGATCGGAAACTTACATGTGGGGCCCACATCGAATACGTTGTCAACAGAGCGCACGTGAGGCTCAGACAACTGCACTCAATGCGCAACTGGGAAAGTACACTGAATAAGAGGGAGTCGAGGTCCATGTACATGACACTGATTAGACCTCTGATGATGTACGCAGCTCCCGTCTGGGGATATGCAGCTCCTACACGCCTGCGACGCCTGCAAATCATACAGAACAAAATGCAACACTTCATCAGCAACACTCCACGCTACACACGCACCGTGGATCTTCACAATGACTGCCGCCCTGAAACCCTCAAGGAAGTATTCTAAAAACACGCCACACGACTATACAGGAACTCGAGACACTCGAACAGTCCTTTCATCCTCACTCTGGGAAACTATGATCACAACCATATGTGGAAGCATAAGCGTCCAAAGACACTACTAGCTGGCATAACCACCTATGACAACCTAACATACACCAACATGCGACAAACGTCGGGAAGCCCCTGAATATCAGCAACGTTGACTGAATATACCAGCTGCTATCAAAGCCGACCAACAGGCTACAGCAGGGAAACCGACGAATTCGCCCACTAGCGCACAAACAAATTGCCAACATCACCCTACACTGTGCTTCCGCTATATCACCTATCGGACACAAAACGATGATGAACCTAACTGTTACAGGTATGCTGACGCTGACCGAGAGATCAACAACGGCACCTAGTTGAAGCCGTACAACGTCAAGGTTATCGACATGCATAATACCCACTACTAAAAAGGCCTACCCTTGCATGATCTGTCGCAGGCACCAAGACATCCATTACTGGTATTACCCAACTATCTCAGACCTTTTTCCCTTGGCTCTTGCCTTGACGCTTTTTTCCTGTGCCCTTCAAACCGCTACCCTTCGTTCAACTGTCGACTCAATCTGTCTCCATACGAGCGCGTATTAATGGTTAACCTTAACCAGGTGCCACAACCTACAAACTGCCTACTCCAGTACGCAGACAGCATTCATTACTGCTCAGTGCAAATCACAGAAGCTACCACAGTTCCACGTAAACACTTGCACATCCTGCGACACCTTATGTAGAGATGGTTCAAATGGTTCAAATGGCTCTGAACACTATGGGACTTAACATCTGAGGTCATCAGTCCCCTAGAACTTAGAACTACTTAAACCTAACTAACCTCAGAGCGTCACACACATCCATGCCCGAGGCAGGATTCGAACCTGCGACCGTAGCAGTCGCGCGGTTCCAGACTGAAGCGCCTAGAAGCGCTCGGCCACACCAGCCGGCTGGGGAGATGGCAGTAGACCTTTTGAGTTGGCCATCATGCCGGTGTGAGCGTGGTGGGGCTTTACCTCTTGAAAAAAGAAAAATAGTCGACAGTCGTCGATAGGATGCCTTTCGGTCAAGTCATGTGGTAGACCGTGCTCTCGTACCGCTACTATAATTCGTTCACCATAAGATTAAACCTGATGTAAACAAACACAAACCCGATTATTGGCCAGAAGCCGTAGCACATGTAAACTGGTGTTGTTACACTCTTGGAAGTAGGTCCTACTTATGTATTAAATATATTGAAATCTGGTTTCGCAGGACAGAGCGGATCAGGTTGTGGAAAGGAGCCAAGATCAGTTAATGTTAGTTACACAAGAACACACAACTTTTTTCCTCGAAAACCACAGTTTTCTCTTTAAAACAACAAGGATCAGTTCATGGTTGAAGGTCCAAGTAACTTCTCAATAATAAAGTTTAAACAATTTCTTTTAAAACACAAGGATTTAGAGTAACGGTTGAAGGGCTTACTTAAGTAAAATTAAAATATCCTTAAATAATTCCTTTTAAGGCACAAGGGTTTAGACAAACGGCTAAAGGCCTTACTTAAGTAGAATTAAAGTATCTTCTCGACTAAAGGCCAAAAATAATATTTCAGATCAGCAAAGGAAATTCTTTAAAAGGCAATCATTTACAAATGATGGCTGAAAACCATATTAAGGAAAATTTAAATTAATTCCTCTTCTGAAAGCCCAATAATATTTCAACATAATAAAAGGGAGCCTTTAAAGACAAGCATTTACACAGTACGACAGAAAACCATTTTAAGACAACTTGAAGTATCTTGATGGCTGAAGGCCCAAACAATTATTCAAAATAATTAAAGACAAACGTTAAGATAAGCATTCACACAGTGCCACTGAAGGCCATTTTAAGAATTCAATATTATTACAGACAGGAATTTATACATTACGGCTGAAAGACACAGATTTTAAAACAAACGGGGCTGAAGGCTTAAATACAGAGCAAACAAGAATTTTAAATAAAACACGGCTGAATGCCTAATGTTAAAATATTTCGCATGAGGTTCGGCTGAAGGTCATATACTGAACCTGGAACAGACAAAATTAAAACATTGCTGAAGGCCTGGCACAGTACTTGTGACAAAAGAAAATCACAATCATAATCAACAGAACAGATGCTCAGAAGTGTTCCAAAGGTCAGCCTGGGGAGGTAACTCTAACCACAGTTTAGGTGATACAGACAGCCAAGCGTAACACTAAACAATCAGGTTGCAGCACGATGTATGGACGGCTGACGAACCAACCAATTGCCTAATCAGTACCCTTCCACCCGACCAACAGCACGACAACCAGAAGTAGCAGTGAAGATGAGGATCGCAGCAGGATTATGTCTTAATCATTGGCTTATAAACACAATCAAGGCACAATAAACACTCAAAGAGAAAAGAGAACAACACCAAGCTGTCGAACTACGTGCCATGCCGGACAGCATGAACACGGCGAGGAAAACACACTGCCGCAAAACTACCGTAACGACCAGGGCAGGCAATCGGAACGTTTAAGGCCACCTCGCTAATAAATTATAATGATTTCAAAGGTTAAACAGCATACAGGGAAACGGCTGAAAAATTTTGCCAACTCCAACACACCATCACATTGCTGCTTTCGGGGACTGCCCAGGATGCAACAACCAGCAATCAACAAAACGTCACAATGGTTGAGCTTTCATGACAGGTTCACCGTCTACTCAACTCCAGTATGCAGGTGCGGTGGGCGACGAACTTAGCAGTTGTCGCAGGTAGTGCCACACAACTCTGACCGCGCGTGCATGCCGCCAGTGGCCCTGTCCTGATCACACGCTGCAGAGACTTCCTCGCTGCTCCATCGCAACCGACCAACTGCCTACTCCAGTACCCAGACAGCATTCATCACTGCTCAGTGCAAATCACAGAAGCTACACACAGTTCCACGTAAACACTTGCACCAAGAAATCCAATCCTAAAGCCAATCACTGTAGAACAACAAGGAGAAATCACAAGTCGACACACACAGAGTTTCCATAAGCACCAGCCGCGATGGCCCAGCGGTTCTAGGCGCTTCAGTCCGGAACCACATGGCTGCTACGGTCGCAGGTTCGAATCCTGCCTCGGACATGCATGTGTGTGATGTCCTTAGGTTACTTAGGTTTAAGTAGTTCCAAGTCTAGGGGACTGATGACCTCAAATATTAAGTTCCATAGTGCTTAGAGCCATTTTAACCATTTCCATAAGCGGTCGGCGACCAAATACACGTCGAACGATGAGACGACTGACCAGACGACCAACCAAGGTCGTCCCCACTCAAGTTACGTGCTTCGGCAACGGTCAGGCGAGTCATGGCTGTACGGAGCTCATTGTGGCTCCATCCAGACTCCCTTGATGCCCATTCGGAAATCAGAGATATGGCGACCTGGGCACACTGGTTCGGACCCAACCATGCAGAGGGAATACTTGATCATTGGCCACCCCACATCTCTGCCAAGGAAGGAACCGACCCACGTCCGGCAAGATGACCAACTGACAAGGCTCAGAAAAGGTGAAAAGACCAAATACACGTCGCAAATGAGACGACTGACCGAATGACCAACCACTGCTCGTTGTCACTGCAGTATCCTTGCGTCAGACAGTACATGTGTGTCGCCAGCGGTCGGCGAGTACCGGCTGTCAGGACCTAACTGTTTTTTTCTTTCTTTATTGTATTTGAATTCCACATCGGGGCGGGCTGGCAGCAGCGTATGCACTGCTCTTCAGCTGAAAGACATAGGACATACAATAGAAATTTAAAAATAACATAAAGGAGAAATTATGGTGTACATACATATAAAAAGGGGCGGAACATTATGGAAGATAATAGACATGAAGGGATGTGTGTAAAATGGAGATAAAAACCATGAAAAGGAGTGCACACAAAACCAACACACTGGGACAGATAAAAGAACACAAGGTGAAGTACGACCAGAGCATAAAGGTATCGATGGACAGTGCAGCACATAAAAATCACTGACAGTAACGCTATGTACATTCCAGCACACAATTAAAATCACACCCCTCAATGCACAGGAGACCAGCACCAAACACAACACTGATGTAGCACACTGATGACGATGAGCCAAATGGAGGATCTACCAGGCACAAGGAGATGAGGGAGAAGAAGGGAGAGAGGGGAAGAGAGGGGGGATGGGCGCGGGGTGCGCCGAAGAGGGCGGGGGAGGGGAGGACGTGAGAGGGAGAGAGGTGAGGATGGTGTGCAGAGACTCAGAGGGTAGGGAAGGAGGAAAATCCGCTGTGGGAGAGGGAGGGGAGAGGTAAATGGAGGCCCTGGCGGGGGAGGAACAAGGCCAGCTTCCAGTTGGAAGGAAGGGTTGATATCACGGCAAAGTTCAACATCCGGGAGGGGAAGGTACTGGAAATTGCCCTGATGAAGGAGATGGAGGGTGTGGAGGTGAAGAGAGGGAGATATACAGTGATAGAGGCGTGGCAATGGGTGGGGGTGCAGAGGAAGGAGGAAACCAGGGGGTGGGGGGATCAAGCCTGCGGACAGTGTAAAGGATGCAGAGATGTTGGAGGAACAGGAGGAGGTGGGGGAAGGGGATGAGGTCATACAGGAGCCGTGTGGGGGAAGGAGGGCAGATACGGAAGGCAAGGCAGAGTGCATGGCGTTCGAGGATTTGGAGGGCCTTGTAAATGTGGGTGGTTTTTCAGAGATCCAGACAACACTGGCATAACAGAGGATAGGACGGATGAGGGATTTGTAGGTGTTGAGGATGGTGGAAGGATGCAATCCCCATGTCTGGCCAGACAGGAGTTTCAGGAGGTGGAGGTGGGAATGGGCTTTCTGCTGGATGGTCAGGAGGTGAGGCGTCCAGGTGAGGTGACGGTCGAGGGTGAGGCCAAGCGGACCTCACTGGCGCTCCATCCCGAGTGAACTCGTGACACACGACGACCTGGAAATACTAGAATTCGCTTCAGAGATAGTACGACAGTGCACTATAGATACGCGTTGCTGCTGCCACCCACGGGCAAACAAACCAGCAACTTAGTGACGCCAGTAAATCGAATAAGAAGGAGGCGACAGTACTGTAAAGACAAGGAGACAAGCAATAAATGGCATGAACATGAGCCGCGTACAGTTCATATATTATTACTAAGTTACATTAAATGAAACTTAAAGATATTCAAATGTATCAACAGCCACCAATGTTTTTCTTAACCACGCTTTAGCTACGTAGTTTTTATTGCAAAAATCGTGTATAGTCACAGCGTCTGCAGCGTTGTGCTCTGATTGTCACGCTGGTAACGCGCAGTATGAAAATGGTTGAGGCTGCTTTCTGTTCGATAGTGAAACACACGTGTGGAATACGCTTAAAGAATGCCGAGAAATAGGCTGTTCTTAATGTTTCCCATAAATTTACAGTGAAAATCGGCTTTGAAGTTTTCCCAGCCACTGCATATAATACAGTTCATTCATGTGCTTACGTCATACGTGTAGCGTACAGATGATGGTTTGGTGGTTCAAATCTCAACAGTGCTACTATTCTTTGCTCTTCAACATGAAATACCTACATCTCGTAATTATAAAACGCATCATCATTATTTGTGAAAAATTCACGTCTTCTTATTTCTAATTACATATTGGACGCGAAATTCCTGTTCTCATTTCAAATACAAATTCTTAATTGCCGATATTTTATGAATGACTGTTCGTAACAGTTGTTTAAATCAAGAAAACATGACAATTTCATTTTTAAGTCAAAATCAAAATCAAAATCCTCTTTATAGGGACTATGTCCATTGTTTTAAACCACAGAGATAGATAAGTACCGTAAAAACATGAAAATCACCGCATCGAGGATATCATACAAATGGTGCATTTTTATATTCTTCTTGAAGTTTGAGTGTATTTCGCCAGTCTTATACGTCTTGCTCACTAGATGGTAGAGTTTTGTCAGGGCTGGCTCTCCCAAGGCTATCAGTAGTTCTAATGGAACTTTGTTTCTACTTAGGTCTTTCAGTGTTCTGTAAAATTCTTCACGCAATATCATATCTCCCATTTCGTCTTCGTCTACGTCCTCTTCCATTTCCATGATATTGCCCTCAAGTACAATGCCCTTGTATAGAACCTCTATATAATCCTTCCACCTCTCTGGTTTCCTTTCTTTGCTTACAAATGGTTTCCCACTGAGCTCTTGATATTAATACAAGAGGTTTTCTTTTCTCCAAAGGTCTCTTTAATTTTTCTGTAGGCAGTACCTCTCTTACCCCTGGTGATATATGCCTCTACGTCCTTACATTTGTCCTTCAGCCATCCGTTCTTAGCCATTTTGCACTTCCTGTCGATCTCATTTTTGAAACGTCTGCATTCCTTTCTACCTGCTTCATTTAACCCATTAACGTTGAATAATTTTTGTGTCCGTAACGACTTACTGTTTTTAACATCTATTCGGTGTCAACCTGTTCACGTTGTCACTAATATCGTTCTGAAGAAGACGTTTTTATAGTCGTTCGAAGTATGGTCAACGAGTTTAAATAAAACATCCGTTACGCACATAACTGGCTGCTTATTATTTCTGCACAAATGATAATTCGTGAAACTTTATCTCGGTGTGTACGAGGGCACGCTAAAAATCGATGCCTCCGAATATTTTATTTAAAACTCTTACAGTTCTTCAAATAAACTTTATTAACATTCTGCATCTATATTCTTCATGTCTACATATTTATTCCTTATTATAGGCACTGCCGATGAACACATTTCTTCGAACGAGACACCAGTCTATTTCGACGCGCAAGTCGCCGAAGTGGCGTCAGGTAGAATGACTTAGAGCTGGCGGACGGTCTACCCGACGGGAGGCCCTAGTCACATGACGTTTATATTTTACCAGTCTGTTGATACCGTCACTGTAGAAGGCTTGACTTTGTTTACGGACGTAGAACCACACCTCTGCTTCCACCATAAAAGTGATGTCTTCGAACTTGATATTTAAGTTTTGGAAACAGATGAAAGTCGTATGGGGACAAGATGGGACTGTATGGAGGATGAAAGATGACAGTGGACCCAAGGCATTGTCGAATTGTAGCAGATGTCGCAGCGCTCGTGTGTGGTCTAACATTTTCATGTTGTAGGAGACGGTGCTCCATGTGAGGACGAATTGTTCGAATTTCAAAGTCCATTACAGCACGTTGTTTCTCATGGAACGGCGTAGTTACGTCAGACACCGCCATGTTACATGCTACATTTCCGAGCTCTCTAGCGGCAGAAAGCTGCAAGTCCAAACATGAAGAATAAAAGTGTAGAATTTTAATAACGTTCGTTTTGTTTAAAAAGCTCTAAGAGTTTACACATAAAAAATAGGAGTCATTACTTTTCAAAAAATCCTCGTAAAATGGTCAGTACTTTATTTCGCAGCTTCTATAGTCTTCACGGTATATTGACTGTGCTGCTGATCCGTAGATTACCGCAGGAAAGATGAAGTCATGAAATATAAACAGTGTAGCTTATATTCTTGAACGTCATCTGTGTGAAAGGGTTAGAGAGGGTGTAAACATTTTTGTAACGCGTATATTGAAGATCTCTCCCTCTGTGTCTCTCTCTCTCTCTGTCTGCCTATCTGTGTGTGTGTGTGTGTGTGTGTGTGTGTGTGTGTGTGTGTGTATGCGTGTGTCTGTGTTTGCGCGCTTGAGCGTATATGTGTGTCCTGTCGGTTTAGTACCTTAGGCTGTCAATTTAAAACTACGTTTAGATGATCCCAGCAACGATTTTTTTGTTTCAAATGTGGCACCACCGTGTAATCATTAACAGATAGGGGCACAGTTTCCTTATTTCGAATTCCAGGTTGCTGCTACTTTACAGAGGGCAGTATCATTGTCATTGCGGAGGACTTAACCATTCAGCAGTCTTAATATGTTCATTTGCTTAGACTGAGTGCAGCTTCTTTTTGTCAGAAGATGTTAGACTCTTTTGATACTGTCGTCCATCTTCTCGTGCCTCGTGCTTCTAGTATGTCCTTCCTTCTAATAAATCTCTTCCAGTGGCTTTGTTTCTCATCCGTTCTGTTAGTAAACTCTCACATACTGCATTTGTCCACTTAGTTTTCAACTGTCAGCGATGGTACAGCATGTCCGGTGTTTTCCATTTCTTTCCCGCATTTCCAATGGCACCCATTTCACTCCACATTTCACTTCCATACAGTACCACGACGTAAAGCATCAGGAACTTCTATCACATTTCCGTATTACTATCTGATACCAGAAGACGTCTTTTACTGAAGAAAACATTCTTCAGAATTCTCTACTTGTGTTATCTTCCTTGCTTCAGCTACGCTTTGTAATCTTACTTCCTATATAGTGTTCTTTAATTCCTTTACGAACAATAGAGCCTATATCACATTATTATTTGATGGTATCTACTAGTTTCAGCTGAACTGTGTCATCTTCAGAGGCTAAGCAAAAATAGAGAAGGACGGTTGCAGTCTCCGGCATCAGCTGATGCTACTACAAGTTGAACAATAATTGTGTTAAGCTACATCCCGGCCCTGCAGTCGTCTTAATACGAATTCTTTCCTAAGCTTCCACATTTATTACTTAACCTTAGTTTTTTTCTCCTTTTAGTTTTGGTAGACTATGCGTCTTTCTTTGCAGTAATCACCCCCCACCCCTGGTACTAAACCTACAGAAATGTCTCAGTTTAGCCTGAGGATCCATAGATGGTGATGTAAGAGGCGTACAGTATAGCTGGCGATGCTTCCCCATCCGAGTTTTGGGGTAATTAAGCCAGTCCGTCTTCAACTGAGTTAGTGAGCCGCCGCGTAGGAATTCTTCCTAATTGTTATGCGGAGATGCTCTCGTCGTGTTATGTCCCGTTACGGAGCCGTAGCCGCGCCGTCGGATTCTGAAATTGCAATACTACTGTGTATGTTTCATGTAATGAAGAGGGAAGAAGTTTTTTGTGCAAATAATTTTTACACCTGATGCAATTATAGTGCGTTTGATTATGAAATACGGTAAAATGAACTTGTTCACACAGATTATAAGTTAACTGTACTCTGTTCATCATAAGAATAAACCTGATGTAAACATTACGCCGTGTGTTCTTCCGCGTTTGCTTGAATCTCATTGGATTTAGTTTCACGTGGAGCGGAAGCCAAGCTGTGACCAGTACAGTCAAGTACGATCATAAGGCTATGTTTTATGCTGTGCTACACGCACATAGACTGAGCGATAATGCGGGACAACAGCATTACCGGCGTATTAAACTTGGACAGCACCAGTCGGCCAACAGTCAAAATAACTTGGAATGATTTGATCAGTTGCAGTTCAGAGGTAAAAAGAGACGAGCAAAGAAACAACATAGCTTCGAATGTCATTTACTTTTTAAAGAGAACGAAATAATATTCGGAGAAACTCCAGCACTACCACGCGCTTCTTAGGTGACTGGACGGAAAAAGCATGAAACGCACTCGTTCTCATCTGACATGGTATTCGAATTACGAACAAGAGTGATGAAAATATCTTGCTTCACATAGGGAAATTTTTCTGAGCGAGTTGTGTGTAATGCAAAAGCATACTGCAGGTATTTCACCTTACTGTTGAATACTGCAGCCACTGAAGGTATTACAGTTACTCGTTGGGAGCCGGCTGGAGTGGCCGTGCGGTTCTAGGCGCTACAGTCTGGAGCCGAGCGACCGCTACGGTCGCAGGTTCGAATCCTGCCTCGGGCATGGATGTGTGTGATGTCCTTAGGTTAGTTAAGTTTAATTAGTTCTAAGTTCTAGGCGACTAATAACCTCAGAAGTTAAGTCGCATAGTGCTCAGAGCCATACTCGTCTGGTATTCTCCTAGCGCGTTCCTTATCCAAATCCGAGAAATACATTTCTGTTCTGGAAGTGTCACCTGCTACGTTGATAACGAGCCTGTCAACAACAGGATCCACGAAGCCAAAGAGGCGCCACATTTTCTCTTTTTGTTTTATGACGAGCCTGTGGGACGCTGGGTGTAATATATATAATGATGGTGATGGTTTATTTATTGTCTTTGTTCGCCGTCTTTTTCACGCGAGCCTGGAAATGATTTTTGTGGTCATCCAGAAACCGATAGAGAACATACTAACCTTAGTTTCCAGACTGCAAGGCCACATTTTGGTCCAGCCCACTGAAAGAAATATTTCTTCTCTATTTCTACTCAGCGGGATCAGGATATGATTATAAATGATGGTATAAAGTTCTACTTCATACACATATTGAGTAAAGTATCTGACGTACAACACTTTGAAAGTGACTATGTTCAACTGACGGTAAATCTTTCTATTATTTGAGAAATACAGAGGAGAGCGAGTGTGTCGGGACTTACCCAGTTCACTGCTACTAGCGTCACGTAATCAGAACACGCCTGTGCGTAGCGTACAAGTATTGCACCATAGTGTAAGGGTGAAATTAAAAATTAAATTAGCTTTTCCAGACTTTGTCAACATATGCTTGAGTGTATTAATGTTTAAATTGTTAAATCTCAGAGTGATCAGATCAATATGTTTCCCTAAATACATCGTTTAATATAAAGAACGAGTGGCGCTAAATAATAGAACTAGAAAGCGAACAGTTTTTCAACATGTGAAAATGTATGTGAAAATCGACTGTTACATGTCTCAACTTGATCGGAAGAATAATTTGGTCAAAATCGGTGTTTTTACGAAAACTTTAAGGCACTAAATATTAGCCTTAGAGAGATGAAATTGGTACGAGGCTTCAGTGTGATATAAAAATAATAAATACGTGACCCCTTTAAGCTACAGCTAATAGTTTTAATTTACTGAAAACTAAATTTGGAAGGAAAACGTCCTTATTTGTAAGAGATTAAGTATCATTTGTATCAATGACAGAAAGTTCTGATTATAGCGCTTGACTAAATCCATTAAATAAAAAAGCTATAACAAGTTTCAAGACTTTAACGCAATACCAATCACTACAAGGTCTCTTTAAAACTGTAGTTCAGAAGTCTTGTTCTACTGTCGGTTCAATTCTAGAAATTCTGGCCGGTAAAGTTTAAATGCAGTCAAACTAAAACTTCTTCTGTGATTAAAGACAACTCCATTCATACAAAAATTACGAAGATCGTAAATTGATTCATGAGGGAGTTGTTAAATAATATGTGTCCGAGAAAGCGGCCGTTGGGATGCTCCTACCTCGGCATACAGCAGGTGACGGCGTTATGTTCCGTTCGCCCATATATAAATAGGCCAGAGAGGCAGGGGGACACAATTCGCACCCCGCTATCACTCTATTCGCGTCAGTCAAACGCCGGCTTGCGCGCTGCCTCGGGTGACGTCACAGCAAGGCTGCAGCTAAACACGTTCTCGGTAGAAATAGGAAATGAACTCGCGAGGACTGTACACCACCCTGGACCGCCTAGATTCCGCGGATGTTACTGTTTATGGGCCGCCCGTAATGTTAACAAGTGTTGACATTAATTTCCACTTTTGTGCCGAGCAATTAACTCTAAAATGGTTCAAATGGCTCTGAGCACTATAAGACTTAACATCTGAGGTCTTCAGTCCCCTAGAACTTAGGACTACGTAAACCTAACCAACCTAAGGATCCACACACATCCATTCCCGCGGCAGGAAGACAGGGCGAAAGATCCTTTAACTAGAACTTAACGTAGAGGTCGATTCTGAACTTCTCATAGCGCTGTTTAGGATAGAGATATAGTTATTGTTGTTATTTTCAGGAATATAACTATGTTGTGTATGTGAGATTTTATATAATATATCAATCAGTTAGGACCCAAAACTTTCATTTATAATCATTGTTCCTGATCCCATTGAATGAACAGAGAGTAGAAACATTTCTTTCAGTGAGTACAAGAAGAATGTCGACTTGCAGACTGGAAACCACTGTCAGTATGTTCTCCATCGCTTTGTGACTGACCGGAAAAATAGTTTTCAGGCTCTCGTAAAAGATCGCGAACAATTTTTCTTATTTTACTATCAACCCGCCACCCCACAATAGTACACAGTGTAATCAACAACATCGGTACATCTTAGGAAGGCTTACAATCTACAGATTACTTCCCTATCAGCTCTCTAGGATAAAGTCTCACTGCAGTCTCCTGTAAGAGTTCCAGACTGTGCCAGGAGCCGGTGCGGACGAGTGCGAACCTAGACTCTATCCACATACGTACAGTTTGGGTGTCGTCACTTTTTGTGTGACCCAGTTCCCTGCAAAATGGGTCATCGCGCAGGCTGTGACTAGTTGTGTTTAGTACGCTTCCACACACAGTTGTTTTTCCATCACTGGCTCGATGGCTGCCTGTTTGCTATTCCAAGTTTTTAGTGGGGTGCGTCACTTGTCAAATTTCTAGCGTAAACACGGTTCTATTTACACACTCATATGCTACTCAGTGTGTAAAGTCCGCGTTTGTTTGTTCAACTTACTCGTTGATAAACAACACTCGCTGCAGTCCTCATTTGATCGAGAACTTGCAGCAATGCTACAAATGTCAGGACCCATTGAAGCCGAGCACAGAAGTGTATTTCCAGGTATGAGCCACCTATGAAAGGACACCAACAGATATGCCAACGCGTCCTTTTTCGGGCTGTGAAGTTCCCGCCCAAATATGCCATTATAGGAGATTATATACCGCAAGTTCTTCGATATCTCATTAATCTCTACGTGTATTAGAGTATTTTAAAAGAATATATGTGTAGAAGGAATAAAAAGTTACGGAAACAAACTCTGATTTAATAATGTTTACATACAAAAAGACCAATGAAAAAACTGCTAGAACCGAACCTTCGGGGAAGATCAGTTTGGGTTCCGTAGAAATGTTGGAACACGTCAGGCAATACTGACCCTACGACTTATCTTATAAGATAGATTAAGGGAAGGCGAATCTACGTATCTGGCATTTGTAGACTTAGAAAAAGCTTTTGTCAATGTTGACTGGAATATTCTCTTTCAAATTCTAAAGGTGGCAAGGGTCAAATACAGGGAGCGAAAGACTTTTTGCGTTTTATACAGAAAACAGATGGCAGTTATAAGAGTCGAGGGGCATGAAAGGGAAGCAGTGGTTGGGAAGGGAGTGAGCCATGATTGTAGCCTATCACTGATGTTATTTAGTCTATATATTGAGCAAACAGTAATGTAAACAAAAGAAAAATTCTGTGAGAGACAGCAAAGGACCTGGAAGAGCTGTTGAATGGAATGGACACAGTCTTGAACGGATGATATAAGATGAACATCAACAAAAGCAAAACGAGGATAATGGAATGTAGTCCAATTAAATCGGGTGATGCTGATGAAATTAGTTTAGGAAATGAGACAATTAAGGTAGTAAAGGAGTTTTGCTGTTTGGGGAGAAAAATAATTGATGATGGTCGAAGTAGAGTGGATATAAAATGTAGACTGGCAATGGCAAGGAAAGCGTTTCTGAAGAAGAGAAGTTTGTTAACATCGAGTATAGATTTAAGTGTCAGGAAGTCGTTTTTAAAAGTATTTGTATGGAGTGTAGCCATAAATGGAAGTGAAACATGGATGATAAATGCTTTAGACAAGAAGAGAATAGAAGCTTTCTAAATGTGGTGCTACAGAAGAATGCTGAAGATTAGATGGGTAGATCACGTAACTAATGAGAAGGTACTGAATGGAATTGGGGAGAAGAGGAATTTGTGATACAACCAGACTAGAAGAAGGGATCGGTTGGTAGGATATGTTCTGAGGTATCAAGGAATCACCAATTTAGTATTGGAGGGAGGCGTGTAGGGTAAAAATCGCAGAAGGAGACTAGAATACACTAAGCTGACTCAGAAGGATGTCGGTTGCAGTAGGTACTTGAAGGTTAAGAAGCTTGCACAGGATAGAGTAGCGTGGAGAGCTGCACCAAACCAGTCTCTGGACTGAAGACCACAACAGCAACAACACACAAAAACATAGACCCACCCATCGTATAAGTTTTTCAACTTCAAAAACTACCTGCATCAAATACGTTCTGCCTTGATTGCCCTAAGGTATACGGAGCCAGGTGTTTCCAAATGTCTTTATCGATTTTGTCGAAAAGATAAATAATAAAGACTGAAACTAGCACTCAGTAATACAATATTGCAGGCTATTGGCAATATCGAAACTCTCTTGGAGTGCTGGTACAGTTCGGTAGTCGTTACTAAGGTTGGTGATGGGAAGACAGTGAAATCTGTAATCTCTTCAGTCGTGTGCATAGATTCTTCGTGACTTCAGACCACTTTTGGTGGTCAGTGCATTGTTCTGCACCAAAATGAGATTACAACACAATATTTTAAAAATTAGTAACTCATAAACATTTTATAACACGTTCAGTGTGAATACTATTTGAGTTAAAAATACCTGAACAATGTGCAGTATTCAGAAAACTTAACATTAAACACTTGAAAATTATGAAAACAATGCTACTAGTGTGGGAAAGTATAGATCGTTACCCAGTTTAGTCCCGGCGCCATATAGAAAAAATATTGCTCTATTTTAGCGATGAAATAAACAATCATTTATTAGATAGTACAGGGTATATTAGTAATTACATCATGTTGTAAATATTTTTTAATTCATGATTACTGAATAAAAACAGAAATTATCTTTATTTCTCGAAGACGTGTTGACACTGCGATAAACAACTTTTTTTTAGCAGATGCTGACGCGTACTGGGAACATGCAGGAACGAAAGCAAGTGGTATACTGAAAGCAGGTGGTGCGAAGTATATGCTAAAATCAGGCACAGCGAGTTTAGTTAATTCCATGAACTAGAAATAAAAAATAAAACGTGGTTGTAGCTTTATGCTAGGTGAGGACCGAAGAGGATAAGCCTTGCATAGCTCTGAAGTTTTAGAGCTATTGCATCCAGACTTGGCACTTGTGACTCACCACTTACAGAGAATTACTACGACGATGAAACACCTGCACCCTCTCTTGGCGTAGGAGTTAGGGTAGGTACCCTATAAATCCCGGAGCAATTTTAACGGTGCTTGGGACAACCATGATTTACTATCTGAACGAAATGCTATAGGGCTACGACACTCCGAAGAAGCTCGAAGTGCCCACCATCCTTACCCAGCAAGTACAGAAGAAATGAAAGTTTCATTATGGAATGTGACGTCTGCGTTCGTTAACAATACTAAATCGTAATGTGTGCAGCCTGCATAGTAAGTGGATTTGAGTTTGCGATTATTCATCGCAAGCAGTTGTAACTCCTTGCAGTAAGTTCAATATATTAGTGTTGTTCTATCTTTGAATATAATAATTGTCTATGACATCAATCGTGGCTTTGAGGTTTACGTGGCTACTATACCTTTAAATTTGTCTACAAACCTCACATAACTGATGTTCCGGTAAATGGTTAATAATCGATGAATGGTTAATTGGAAAGTGATTTGCAAACAGAAACTGGGAGGAAGTTAGTCAAAGTGGAAGTCTTCAGTCTATTGTAAGTTTCCTGTGCCACAAAAATTTTTAAGAACTGAATTAATCACTGAATTGGTAAGCATAACAAACGTATTAATATTAATAAAAAGATCCAAGTGAATACATGGCACGAGGATGTGGGAGAAGTTGAAGTACAAACGTTAAATCAAATAACTCAGAACAAGCAGGAGCCTAAGCCTCAACAAAAAGAATAAGATAATCAGACAAAGGTTTACAAATACGACGCTTGCCTTTTCCGCTTCAGAAACGACAAGTGGGATGTATTAAAAGTGTTCTTACAAAAATGGCTTGGGTTTGTCTGAGGAACAATTATCACAGTTTAACAGAGTTTATTAAAACAAAAAATCGTATTTGAAATTCACAAAGTAATACTAAGCTATGATCTGTCGTTGTCTGTAATTTAATTAATTAACTCACTTTTATTGTTGTAGTGTTGAGTTCTGAGATACATTGCGGTGGTAAATGAAAGGGAAATCTTAGGCTGACATGGGCAAAGCTCGCACAGACATACAAGATTCACAGACACAAGAACAGGAATAAAAAGAATTTTGACCATCGCAGTTAGAGACTCATCACTATCACTATTATTGAATTACTTTGAACAACAATACTGCGGAACACTTCCCGATAAAGAAATTTTTCTGCGCCACCTTGCGTATGAAACTCGTTCCACATCATTACGAAATATCGTATTCATGATCCATGGAACTAGTATTAATCTAATCTAATATAATCTAAGCTATGCTGGCGTGAAACACCCACAAATGCAGTTGAATATTAATGAAGAAAGCAAAATTACCAAGACTCGTGATAACTTCAAGAACACAAATGTAAACGTGTAGACACAAATAGCAATGAAATATCATGCGGAATGAAGAATAAAACATATTCAAGATGGTGCTGAAATTACACACGGTAAAACCACCACCACGTGCTATGAAAGGGATACACAATCTCAGAATTGAAACGAAATGAAAAGTAGAAGTAATAAAACACATAAATACGAGAAAAGTTCGCACATACATTCGAATTAAAAGAGAGTCAGACAAATGAAGTTTAAATCTGTGCTGGAGTAACGAACTTTTAGCATCATGTGTTCTGCTCACACAAAGGGAGGACCGGAAAAACTTACCACATACAGAAAAATATAGACTTAACAATGTAAGAATTCGACTACCAAACTTAAAAATCAAGCAGCAGATGAGTTGGAGTAGCTATACATCATTACATGTTAACACACACACCAGCGCCTGGTCGCTCAAAGGAGTGCCGTCTTCTCTCACCAGAGGTCCTGTTCACAGTGCCGAGACACGCTCTCAGTGCTGCGAAGTTCCACAGGTAGCCGGGCAGAGAGCAGAGGGGTCCTTTCCGCCAACACCTTAACTACAGTCGAATGACTACCGGAAGGGTACAAATCTCTTTGCCTTGACTGAGAAAACTACGTTGGGTACACTTTTGCTACCACTGCAGACAACCAAATGCTACAATATATAAGACAAAATTAACATACACTCTCATTCAGTCATTCATACAGCTAACAGAGAGAGAGAGAGAGAAAATACGGGAACACAAAATGTAGGTAATGTACATAAGATTGGGTGCTTGCTGGAAAAATTGATACTTCATTTTAATTGTGTATCACGGAATAGCGACGAACACCAAGTACAGAACCAAACAAATAATTGAGCGTGAAAGCATGAAATACAAACTAAATAGTATGAAACAAATCTAACAGAGACGTTTCAGTCGTTTAACCACAGGCGTGAAGCTCCTCAGGAAACCAGTAGCTCCGGATCTAGATAAGAATTGTCCACAAAGCAGCGACTTGCATATAATTCTGCATAATTTGTACGAATCTATCTCTTGAAAATGTCAATTCTAATACCATATTTAGTGAAACGTAAATTATGATGTCACAGAATAGCAGGGGAAAAAAAAAAAAGAAAAAGAAACTCTGGGAAAGCGAAGTATATGGTCTTGGGTGGAAACATACATCGACTACGACATGTCCAGAAAAAATTAATTGTGTACAATACAAATACGCTGATAGGGCCTACATGTGAAATTGCAACACCAATAAGAATACAGTGTATCAAAGAAAGAAACAGAGAGAGATTGAGTAAGTGAAAGAGATTTCAGTTTACTGGAGGATTATTATTTGTGACAACGTTGTGCTTGTTTTTCACTTTGCAATGTGTCTCCGAGACGCGTCAGTAGATGAGTTGCTAACATGCGCTTTTGAAGTGGCAGTGGATTCGGAGGTCAAACGGTCAGGATTGTGGTGGTGGGAAATTTTCACTTCCGTCGTTTAGCCAGCAGGGAGAGGACAATTGGTCGCGTAGTGTTCCTGATCACCACCATTTACGAAAGGGTCCTGGTTTCTATTCCATATCTCTACGCATTGTGTGATGACGAGAAGGCAGGTGACACCTTTGGTGGTGATCCGTCCATCAGATATGTGCGCTGTATTCGGAGGTCCCTTTTGTGCTGTTCGAGAACAGCAGACTGTGTGCGGGCATCGCGTTTCACCCTCTCCCTTCGCTTCTACATACCAGCACAAGGTCAGCGCTACGCTGTACAAGCACGCACTCACAACAGACAGGTGACTCTTGCGAGCTAACATCCCAAAGATGTTCAGGCTCACATGCGGTTCGTCTATGTCGAAATCTCTTGGCTCAAACAAGTCTGGGAGTTTAACCGCGTGTGTCATACTACACGGCCTAAATTAGACCTTGTGACCCTATGGTTAATTTCTCTGGTTGATGGCAAGTTTGAGAAATTTTATGAACCATTTAAAGTTAATGTAACATGTAACAACAGTAATAATAATATCGGGAGCTAAATTAACGACCCATAAATGATGTATGTCACACAGTTGCGATTTGGTTAGAATAATGTTTATTCAGAAAGCAAACTAATAGCAGAAGTGGTCGTATTTAGAGTTACTAACGCACTCGAGCGCATGTCCATTCGCCACAGTGCGATCATTCACAATCTCATCGCGAAACACATGTCCAATACTCCACCACGATATTTAAACGAAAAGTTAAGAGTTCACACCAGGCGCGTGGCTGCTCACCGCTCAGGGACTAAGTCCCGCGATACCACACAACGCGAAATTTTTTAAGTCGTTTCACTTCCTAGCTACCTAAAGACCGACTGTCCACTTTTGCATCTCAATCCGAACTGTGCCCTTTGGTGTCTAGACCAGCACTGTCCCTGTACCCGTCTCCGGTCGCGTCCCCCGCGTGCCGAACATCGTCGCTCAACTGGATAGGGCAGTTCCCTTTCCTGAAGCCATCCATATGATTGGCTACATCTTATTCTACATTATTTTACATTTAGACATATTTGAATAATCAAAACGTGACCACTTTCAAGCTCTAAATAAAGTAACAATAACATCCAATGCGTAATAAATGTTAAATTCTTTTACGTAACACTAATACAATTCCCTTCTTAGCTTTGAATACCACGGCCAGTAGCCTTGCACCAATGTGCTTCCTGATAAATAAATAAAGGACAAAAGTAACTACTATGCACTAAACTTGCCAACAAATATTCTATTACCTAATGATTCAACAAGATATGCTGTCATCGTTCAATGTGTTTTCTGTGGAGGAAATGATGACATGATGCTTACCTGAAAATACTGACAATTTAAACTTGCTATATCTTTTAAATAAATAAAGTTACAGAGTCAATTTTTACAACATTTGTCATTATGATGTTGCGCTTCTACATGAAATGTCGATCGTTAAGATCGACCAAAGCGTTCAGATTTCAGTATTCAGGTCTTTGTTACAAAACTTGCTAATTTCACTTTAACAGTTAATCCTAAACTGTTACAGATATGATCAATATTAAAGTTTTATTGGGATCACGATAAAAATTTATGAAGGTTGGTAGATTAAAAATGCTGTGGCTTCATTCCCTGAATTATTACAGAATTAAATAATTTTCATAAATGTTTCCCTTTGTGGCCAGTCTTAGGTCCGCCATATTTGACACTGCTACGTCTCCCTGGCCACAAACGGCTTCTACAGGATTCCCCTGTGATGTACGTTCTCGTCTGTCACACTCGCACACTACAGAATTAGGCCTCAATAGACAATAGACACATGTGAATTTCCCATCTCATGGCGAATTGCGCTTTTTGTGGCACACTGTCCTGAGCGACAGGGCTCTTTCCACATTCCTGAAGGCTGACTGTTTCGGCCATATATTTAAATGAGAGTGAAATACTTGTTAACTCATACTCTTCTCATAACAGGTTGGGGAAGGCGACGGCAAAGCACCTCCACAAGGGCCTTGTCACACGCTGCAATCTGGGATTCCTTCATCTGCTCCAACACACTCATTTCCAGTGTACACGACTGCAGCGATTTGACTGTGTCTTTGCGCTGTGACCTGTGACAAGTTTCATCTAGTTCGATGAATCAGTCGCTGTGTACGGGCAGTTTACATTGGTCTGCATCACCAGATACCCAGTGTGAGGTATGACACGAAAGGCATAAACCTGATTCTTTAAAACAATTGTGTACTCAGTAAATGTGTTCCCTGACGCCACAGTCTGAGCCCACATAGTGATTTCGTTATTTCCTTCCAATGCTCAAACATTTCCCCTTTTTATTTACGTGGCCCTGGGAGCTACAGTCTGAGTCCACATAGTGATTTGCGCTCTTTTCTTCTAGTGCTCAAATATTTCCCCTTTTGATTTACGTGGCGCTAAGTAGAAGCTCAGACCTAATATACTTCCCTGTAACTTATCGTTTGCAAAAGGAGGCACCTCGTTTGTGGGGAACGAGAAGGTCAGTCAACTGACAAAGATTACTGCAAAGAACAGAATATAGAAGAGGTACATTCCTATGGCTGATTTAATTTCTGTATTAAGAGACGTGACCAAAAGCCAATGGAACAACGGCACCTGGTACGGGTAAATGTAAGTGGTCTAGTTGACGGTTAAGATTGAAACTTAATTTGGTAAGACTTATTGCTGAATCTACAGAGCAAGAACCAACTTGTTTTGCCAACTTGGGTATTAAGGGAGCTACAATAAAGCACCAACTGTGTGACACTTTTCAAAATCAAAAAGCAATAAGGATCCCCTCTCGGATCAAGCAAATAACAACTAATTCTTATAGTTAGAGTTTCCTTCAACTCTATACCCATACAGCTGTTTCACGTTGAAGTCGGCTGTTAGCAGCTGGTAAATAGCCTAACACGATGGAAGCGACCTCTGTGCTGGCTTATCTAGCCCCCGCGGAAGGATATTTCCCAGATTATTAGCACAGACGTGATCTCCAGGAAATAGTTCGTTGATCGTCACACCCCAATCCTCTGCTGCTGGTTGATGCCCTCTGCTGGACATTGGTCGCACCTAAGTGTTTGTTGTCAACTGTGGTACTTGCTTGTAAACTCTCTTGTGTCTGCCAGACTTCGCAGCAGGTTCGGCAACTCCCAATGCTGGTCTGTCTGCGTAGTTGCCGCTGCAGTAGGCGTCTGTAGTGACTGCAGCTCTTACATTAAAGTTTAGTCATAAATTTAAATCAGTGCTTCTAAGTTAAGTCTCTGCTGGACACCAAATGACTACAAATTTTGGCCTGAAAGAGACGATCTTACTTCTTGACAGGTCATATTATGCACAACAAATGTTCCCTGTGGAACTGTCCCGCATCTAGTGAGCATATGCAGTGACAACTTACCCCAGCTTGTGTGCAACGTACCCAGATTAACTTTACATAAAAACGAGATTGTGAATTTCGTGGCGACAGGGCGGGAAGTAAGGAAAATTGTGATTGGGGTGCAGTAAAACATTATCAACAGCTTTGATTGTGTTAGGATGAAAAAGAACAATTAAGACAATGGGTTTCAGATCATAGGCATTAATGTACTTATACATGTCCAATGTCTGATGGTTTACGATGTGTAATTCTAATAATAATAACAATAATGCCCATGTGAGGTAAATCCAGTATCGGGCGCCTCCCCAAGTGGCAGATAGAGGAAAGCCTCCCAGATATGGGTGGTACTGAGGAAATCAAATACTCGGGTTGGACCAAATACTAACATGAACCCAAGATATTCAGACAAGTCTGTGTGAAAAATCATCGGTACTCTGGTCATCGTTTGTTAGCTCAGTGAGCTCGGCAGAAAACAATATCTTCCAAATGCTTCAAAAACCTCTGGTTTTAGCTGGTCCTCGAACGAAACAGGCCAAACCACTGAAATGGAAGTGAGCTTGAACTGTGCATGCAATTACATTACCCCAGGTGGTACACAGTCCACCCAGCAAGAGACAGCAACTGGACTTTCGGATTCTGAGGAGTCCAGGCAAGCACAGCAGAGAATGTTTGAGATCTCTGGTACACTTCCCTAAAGACATAAATCATTCATCGGAACACTGAACAACCTCACTCAAGAAATCGACCAACAACGAATCCTTATCCTTGCTCTTCAGGAAACACGACTGACCGGCGACGAAACCATGGACTATGGAAATTACCGCATCTTCGAGAGCAAAACAAAACAGGAAGTTGCGAAAGGTGCACCAATCTTCGGCATGGATTTTCTTGGGCATAGATCTGTCATCAACTCTATCAAGGAAATCTCACCTGTCAAAAGTCGACTTATGACGATGTGCATCCAGAGCGCCAACAAAAAGTGTACCCCCATCAGTGCACATGCTCCCACCAACATCGACAGTAAGAACCCCGAAATCGTCGAAAAATCCTAATGGGAGACTTTAATGACCAACTTGGTAAGGAAAATATCTATCGAAAAATCATTGTCAAGAATTCTACACACGAAAACACAAACACGAACGGCACACGGCTTGTTGATAACGGCCAATAATTTCACCTCAAGATTATGTCTACCCACTTCAGAAAACCCGCACACAAACAGAAAACGTGGCGATCTCCAATCCAACAAATTGGTGAATGCCAGATCGATCACGTAGCCATCTTCCACGCTCACTACAGAACCATCCGTGATGTCCAAGTTCGACAGGGTGCGAACATCGATCGGACCACTACCTTACTCGAATCAAAGAAAAGTTTTCCCCGTAGAGACTTCACCACAAAAAAGCCCACATCCAAAAGTTTCATGTATCGAAAATTCAGGAAAAAAAATCGCGGAAGCATGGCAGAAAGAACCGGCGAATAACTGGACTGACTTCCGCAACAAAATAATCAGAAAAGCCAAAGAACTTATCCCACTATAAAAGAAGGTAAAACGCCCCTGGTGGAATTCTGACTGTGATCAAGCCATCATTAGCCGCCGACCCGCCTCAAATCACCAGAAACCCAACGGCACTTCCTCAAAATTCGCAAGCAGACAAACGGAACCACCAGTAAAACAAAACGCTATTACATCACTGAACAACTCAAATTAACAGAGGATAACTTCAGGAACTTCAACAGTAGGAATTTCTACAAGACTTTTGAGAGCAAAATTATAGGTTACTCACCGCAAAAACTGACTTTCAGGAAACGAGATGGAAAACTTGCACTCACGACCCAAGAAAACTGCGAAGAACTGGCACGGTACTCTTCCGACCTCCTCAACTGCCCCAAACCACCCGAACGTTTCCAACACCTAGTCCCAGAACACACAATACCCGATGCAGAACCACCAACACAAGAAGTAACTCCAGAACGGAAAAGCATCAGGAGAAGGTGGAATCGTCGCGGAATTATTGAAAAATCTGGGGCCACGATCACTTCAGGAAATCATACAGATAATCCAAGAAAGCTCTTAAAGTGAAAAAACCCCATTAGACTGGAATTGTGCACTCATCCACCCTCTCCACAAAAAAGGAAACAAATCCAAAGTTGGTCCCAGTGGAGGTTAGAGTCCTCCCTAGGGCATGGGTGTCTGAGTTTGTCCTTAGGATAATTTAGGTTAAGTTGTGTATAAGCTTAGGGACTGATGACCTTGGCAGTTAAGTCCCGTAAGATTTCACACACATTTGAACATTTTTTGAAAATCCTAACAAAATACTCTCCGCCTGCCTCCTACAACGCGCACAAAAACAGGTCGAGCCCCTAACTGGTGAATACCAGACAGGGTTCGACAACACAGATCATGCACTGCACAAATTTTGAACCTGAAATCCACATTAAAACTTCGAGCCATACGAAACCACCCAACCATCTGCTCATTCATCGACTCCGAGAAAGCCAACGACTCCATCGATCGACAATCCCTCTTTAATATACTCGAAGAAAGCAACCTTGACCAGAAAACTCGACGACTCATTCAACAAACCCTGAACGACACAATTTCCAAAGTCAAGTTCAGCGGAGAAATCTCCCAGTCTTTCCTCATCAAAAGCGGCCTCCGAACAGGATGACGGACTCTCCCCACTACTGTTCAACATCGTTCTCGATAGGGTCACCAAAGAATGGTAAAAGGAACTGAAAAAGCAAAACAACTGGAGTCCCATAATGCTATGTAAAAAAGGGGATAACGTCAATGTCACATGTTTAGCTTTCGCTGATGGTCTTGCGATCCTTTCGGAGGAGTTCGTCAGATCGAAGTACTCAAAAAATGAGCCGAAAAAGTCGGACTCGAAATTTCTTTCATAAAAATTGAATTTATGGCCACAAAACACGTCAATACAGAAAATTTGGTCACGGAATATGGTACAATAAACAGAGTCAATCTCTTTAAATTTTTGGGTGAAATCATCGAACCCACAGGAACAGAAAGATTAGCCCACGTGAAGTCAAAATGCGGAAAACATACGGGAAGATTGCGAACATCTAAAACAAAAGGTGCATGACTATCAAAACAAAAATTTGACACTAAGCCGGCCGGAGTGGCCGAGCGGTTCTAGGCGCTACAGTCTGGAACCGCGCGACCGCTACGGTCGCAGGTTCGAATCCTGCATCGGGCATGGATGTGTGTGATGTCCTTAGGTTAGTTAGGTTTAAGTAGATCTAAATTCTAGGGGACTGATGACCTCAGAAGTTAAGTCCCATAATGCTCATAGCCATTTGAGCCATTTTTGACGCCAAGCGACTGACATCAAACACGAAACACTGTATGCAACCGAGACCCTAAACCTCACTTACAAAGGCGATCTAGACAACATCATAAAAATTGAAAGGAAAATCATTATCAAAATCCTGAGTCCATAAGTCACAACCGAAGGATTTCGACTACAATCAAACACGACAACAGAAAAATACTCCAACATTGAAACAGAGTTCCGCAAACGACGACTGAAGTTCTATGGACACATCATGAGACTGGATGACCATAGACTAACAAAGAAAATTCTAATGTACCCACAGCGCCTAAAACAGTCTGGATCAGACAAGTTCAAACTGATCTCAAAAATGTCAACATCACATGCGCAGACATCGCACATCGAAAAATCTTCAGACAGATGATCCTCTGCTGGGAAGTTGCTCCAGAAGAAAAACCCAAAAGATCTACGGGAAAATGAACGGAAGAACGTCGAGCTAAACATAGCGAGAATATGAAACAATTCTGGAAGAACAAGAAAAATAGCAACCACAGATCGTAGTTCGCTTTGTCTGACCCTCTATGGGTCTAAACAATTTAAATACATAAATAATAATAATGCCTTATTCAGCATCGAATCATTACAGCAGGTTACAATTCAATACATTCTTCTCAATGCGTCATTGATCAACAAAATGATTAGATTAGAAATAAAATGCTTTGCTTAACACTATTTACATATTTTTTCAAAGCACTGTTTATTCTGTATGTAAGTATGACATTCTTCTTATGTGAAAAAGAGATTTCGCAACAGCAATTATTATAGCTGAAATTTAAGCTTCGTTCTGGAAAGAGTCATAACTATACTGGGTAGTTCATTGGCTACTTTTAAACCTGCGTACTATAGATCCTTTTCATAGATTGCTGTTCTCTGGCTGCTGTTGTAAAATTTTTCTTTCTTTCTGGAATTGTACCGATGCAGATCGGAACAAATGCTTTTAACAAGCAACGTGGCTATTAGAATGTACACTTTTACTACGATTAGCATACCAGTTTTTGGAAACAAGCCAGGGCACGATTCCTTATATTTTACTTCACAGATGATTCTTAAAGCCCTTTTTTGAAGTATCAAAGCTTACTTAGATTTCCTTCCGTTTCTGCTTCTCGAATTTCTTTTCCGTAATTCAGGTAAGAGGAAAATCAAGCATAATATGCAGTCTTTAGGACAACAGTGACGTTGCAGAACTTGTTAATGATTTTAACTGTAAATAAGTTCTTAGATAACTTAGATGCTAGAGTGTCTATACGCATGTGTCCCATTTTAGATTTTTTCGAATTGTAAAACCAAGGAAATTATTTTTTACTGATTTTCATTGCCTATGTATAGTTTAACTTCATCATTACATCTATTATTAAACTCCACGAAACGTAATTTGGTGGTGCTCACATTTAAGTGGCTTTCATTAAAGTACTGAAGAATTTCACTTGTCACATTACCACAAGAGGTCTCTAGTCCGTTAAATGATTTTTTTTTTATACACACACGACGGACGTTCCATTCTCTTGCAGTCTTGCAGAACTACTTTGGATCTTTGAGTGCAATATTTTACGATATCTACATAAATCAAAAACAGAACAGGACTCAGTACCGAGCCCTGGGCCATACCAAACGTTATTTTTGTGATTTTGGATTTGTGAACACCAGTTTCAGTTTCAAGCAGTAGAAACTGTTTTCGGTTACTCATGTAAGATTTGATTAGGTGAAGAGCAATGCCGCTGATGCCAATGTCCCATGACTTATCTAATAGTGTAGCAGCGTTCACACTGTCAAAAGCTTTCTGAAAGTCGAGGTACATACCTGCAGCATGTTGCTTCTTCTTGATACCAATTATCGCCATTTAATTTAACTGAGCATCTGCTACGCTAGTTGATATACATTTTAAGAATCCATTTTAATTTTAAAACACTCGACTGTGCTTGTTGAGAAAGTTTACAATGCTGTTATAACTGAGTTATGAGACTGGTACGTAGCATTCACTGTGCTATTATGGTACAATCTACACTAAGTCATACATCAGTCATGAATACAAAAGCGCTGACAAAACTCATGGAGAGTACATTCAGAAGATGGAACACGAGAAACAAGGATATCCACATGAGACTGCATTGCCAGACCGTCATTGAACAAGTTCAGGAACGAACAACCAATTTATTCCAATCTCTCAACCATAACTGGGCCAAATCGTGACTTCAGTTAGTACGATAATTAGCGTACGGAACAAGGGCTGCCACGGCAGAGACTGGGCCTATGAAACATGCACCATTTTCGCAATACAGCACAACGTGCTTAACGGCAAACGACAAGAATCACTCGTTAGTGGTTGCAACATTGACGCTCTCCTGTAAAACGATGATTTGGTAGCAGGTCTTTGGCAATACACGTGTAATAATACAAGTTTTCGTACCACGTCCAACATATGACGTGCAGTGTGCAGAATCTGTCGTCAGATCTCGGCTTACAGACAAAAGTGAAGCGGATCACGTGTCTCCACTCAGAACCCAAAGACATCTCAACTCAGAAGCGATCGATTGTGAGAGAAGCGACTATGTCTTTTAACACTGTACGTCGAGAAGTCAACGTAACATGTAGAGCATGTTGACAGGCTGCAACCACGTTGTTCCTCTTTGAACTCCACTGGCAAAGGAAATAAGGGGCCGTTCGAAATGATCATTACAGGACTCAAAACCATTCAGGGCTGCTGCAGCTGACAGCTTCTCCATAGAATTTATATCATACTGTCACCAACAGCGTTGGTGATAAGATCCATGACGTCAAACACATACACGCTGGCTGTCCTGTAATCAGAAATGGTTCAGATTGGCTACTTCTGAAGCTGGTTAAAATGAAACAAAAACTTTCGTCGAATGTGTTGCTGCTCTTGACAGAAATGAATATAAAGGTTTATAGTTTGCTCGTGGAAATGTTGATAAAATTTGGCACTAATTACAATCAATGACGACTTATAGTTCTTTGATGCAGCCTGTCTCTCTCTCTCTCTCTCTCTCTCTCTCTCTCTCTCTCTCGCTCCCTCTATCTCTCTCTCCCTCCCTTTCCCTCCCTCCCTCTTTCAGAAGCCAAATTTTCTTTTTTCCCTATATCTTTTAGTCCCCTGTGCGCACAATTTCTCTTATCACACTTTTTTTCTGTCGTCCCATATCTTAATAGCTGCCATATCGGTGAGTAGGTATTACATCCGAGATTTTCGAGAAACACATTCGATCAAGTTAATCAGGAATTTGAAGAACCAAATACTTAAAGTAAAAACAGGTACGCGCTTTGTGGACTCCCTTTCTCTAGACACTATTTGAAGTCCAATGTATTGATTTAGTGCTTTGTATCAGTGGTGGAAAGGAAACAGCAGATACGACAGATGCCAAACCAATTACATGGCACTGTTCGCATCTATAGGTGAAATCAACGATGTTGTGTGTGCATGTGTTTCTGTTTGCGTGTGTTATTACACATGATTTGAAGATGATTATGAGGGGACCTGTAGACCCAGAAGATTCTACCATCATTTATAAAATGGAGTTCTTAGTGTGAGACACAAAGCCATTTTGACCACTGTCCTTAATTTTTAGGTTTACCACACACATCAAAAAAAGTTTTACATCACCCCTGTTCCCAGAACTCCTGAAGATAGACGTTGACTGTGGATACTGTATCACACACACTATCCCTTTGAATGTTCAGAGATGTTAACTAAATCTACCCAAAGATGTAAACAACCATGCATGAGCAGCGGCTATTAGACAGAGGGGGTCCGACAGCCGATCAGATCCAGTCATTCCATGAGAAAGGAGGTACACGGCTCATGTCATCTGTAGTTCAACCATGCCTAGACGGTCAATACCGCGGTTTGATAGCTTCCGCATTGTCACTTTGTTCCAGGAAGCACTCTCAACAAGGGAATTGTCCTGGCGTCTCGGTGTGAACCAAACCGATGTTGTTTGGACAAGGAGAAGATACAGAGAGACAGGAACCGTCGATGACATGCCTCGCTCAGTCTGCCCAAGGGCTAGTACTGTAGTGGATGAGCGTTACCTATGGATTATGACTCGGAGGAACCCTGACCAACTCCATCTTGTTAAGTAATGCTTTTTTGTGCAGTCACAAGACGTCGTGTTGGCTGCATGATGCCCAACTTCACTCCCGACGGCCATGGCGGGTTCCATCTTTACAATGACGTCAACATGTAGCGCGGTACAGATGGGCCCAACAACATGCCGAATGGACCGTTGAGGATTGGCATCACGTTCTGTTCATCGATGAGTATCGTATATGCCTTCAACCAGACAAACGTGGGAGCCGTGTTGGAGGCAACCCGGTCAGGCTGCACGCCTTAGACACACTGTCCAACGAGTACAGCAAGGTGGAGGTTTCCTGCTGTTTTGGGGCGGCGTTATTTGGGGCCGACGTACGCCGCTGGTATCGTACCGTGCGGCTGTGCGGTACGCGAATTCCATCCTCCGACCGATAGTGCACCCATATCGGCAGCATATTGGCGAGGCATTCGTGTTCATGGACGACACCATCGTGCACATCTTGTGAATGAATTCCTTCAGGATAACGCCATCGCTCGACTAGAGTGGCCAGCATGTTCTCCAGACTTGAACCCTATCGAACATACCTGGTATAAACTGAAAAGGATTGTTTATGGATGACGTGACCCACCAAGCACTGTGAGGGATATACGCTGAAGCGCCGTTGAGGAGTGGGACAATCTGGACCAACAGTGCCTTGATGAACTTGTGGATAGTATGCCACGACGAATACAGGCATGCATCAATGCAAGAGGACGTGCTACTGGGTATTAAATTTACCGGTGTGTACAGTAATCTGAGACACCACATCTGAAGGTCTTGCTGTATGGTGGTACAACATGCAAGATGTGGTTCTCAAAAGCAATAAAAATGGTGGAAATGATATTTTTGTTGATCTTTGACCCAATTTCCTGTACAGGTTCCTGAACTCTTGGAACCGAGGTGACGCAAAACCTTTTTGTTTATAAATGAAGACATTTTCAGATAGTTGTAGGAAAGAAAGATTGATGCTTTTAGTGGTAAGACAGTCCTGGAAATGTGAATTATCTGTTTCGATGGTACCAAAGGCCAATATAAAATAAGTAATAAAATTTACTACGATGTATCCCGTGCTTAGTACTCATAGACTGCGGTTCCAGTGATACTCGTAAGGTCATGCATTTTAACAGTGGTAGTACGTTTATAAACGCAGTTATAGCGCTGCTTCACACATTAAAATTGTGTGCTGGACTAGAACCCGAACTTGGGACTATAGCCTTGCACTGGTAAGTCCTCTAATGACTGAGCTATTCAAGTTAGACTGGCGACGTGTACTCAGAGCTTTACTTCGGCCAGTATCTCGCGTCCTATTTTCCAAACTTCACGGAATATCTCCTGCAATCTTGAGGAACTAGCACACGTGAAAGAAAGGACACTGCGGAGGCATGGCTTATCCATTGTCTAGGGGTCATGTCCAGAATAAATTTTCAGTCTGGAATGGACTGTGCGCCGATTTAAAACTTTCTGGCAGGTGATAGGTGTCTCTCGCGAAGATTCCAAGTTCAGGTTTTTGTCCGGTGCACAGTTTTAATCTGCCAGGAAGTTAAAAATCAGCGTGCGCTCAGTTGGATGGTGAAAACTCATTTCACATGCCAGTTGTATTTCAATAAGTGGGACTGAAGTAGATCTTTTATACAGAACTGGGCTTGTGGATCGGATATGAAACTGTGTAGAATATGCTGAGAAGTTAGTATCTCACGTTATGCAAGGCTGCTGATGCTCTGAACATCAAACGAGTTTTAACAATCCAGACATTCCAAACATGTGCAACTACTTCTCTTGGACCACGAATATTATTAGTGCTTGTAAACTATTCCCGAGCAGGCCTCGGAATGCCTAACGGCACCTACCTAGCGCCGTGACATCCTCAACCGGTGGCTCGTTGGATGAGGGTATGGAGGGGCATGTGGGCAGTACACGGCTCTCCCAGCCGTTGCCAGTTGTCGTGACTGGAGTCGCCATTTCCTAATCAAGCAGCTCCTCAACTGGCCTCACCAAGGCTGAGTGCACCCCGCTTGCCCACAGTGCATGACAAACGCGGACTGTCACCCATCAAGTCTTAGCCAAGCCCTACAGCGCTTAACTTCTGTGATCGGACGGGAACGGTGAGGCAAGGCCGTTGGTACTATTGATAACACTATAAGCTGCATTTTTCCTTTAAAGAGTGAAATTCACTTCTCACAGAGTCTGCTTTCAAAGGTGTTACTTTTTCGCATTTTATGGATCACAAGCGTACTGGCAAAGATATACTGTACCGAATGCTCCGTTACTGACAGTATCATAATCTTTGAGAAACTGCGAATGAACGTCTGAAGCAGTATACTTTGGCGAGTATCCAATGGGAAGCGAGCGCGACCGAGTGCTCCCTGTCCGTATGCCAATTTGATCCACACGAAACAGTGAAATGGTCACAGTTTCTGCGTGCTCACCAACTGCAGCCCTTCTTTGGAGGAGTGATGTGTTAACATGTTTTGAATTTGCTCTCAATATGGCCGTTGTCACACGACGATTTACAAACTTACGGTGAGATTCTGGTTAGCGTCCAGCAGCTTGACGTATATTAATTTGCACCATATCCCGATCTTTATCGTGCATTTACTTATGTTCAGACTTTAATGTCGTTGTTCAGTGAAGTGGATAGTTTCAAGGCAGACAGTAGGGAATCGGTTTCTCGTTGATCCACCAAAATAACAGGTTTGAGGAAATCATCACTCTCTCGTTAGTTAAATGTTTCCGGCATTTTCCAATGTACGTAGAATATCTTGTTGTTGAGTTATTTCGTTTTTGCTGGCACAGTATGCCACATATTTGACATATAAATAATTGTATTCATTTTGTGTCAATGATTATGTTTCGAGACGAAATAGTTTTGAATTTCACATTCCTGTGGCAATGATAAATTCACGTCTACGGACTCTATTAGTTTTGAGGTATTGAGAGCAGGTTGCGACCTACATTGATGGACAGCTTGTACTTTTGTAAGCCGTCTGCCTTAGTCAGGAACACTAGTCAAAGTGAGCCACTGAAGTGAGCCACTGTTGCAACCCGTATATCCCACACACTGCAGGCAGCAGAACGCTTTTGCCATCCGTTACATGCCTTCCAGGGTAGAAGGTACGTAACGGCGTGGAGATTCTGATTCTGCTGTAGCTGTTTATCACCTCGTGTTCGATATAATCATTTTAGATATGCACTGGCGTGCAACACTTAAGGATGAAAGTAACTTTCACATGAGGTGTCACGCAAAGTAACAGAGCTCGAAGAAACTTGCCCACACATAGAAGGAACTTTAGTATAGCAAAGAAGTTAACTGAAACAAATTTGTAATATACAAACAGAAATGACACTTTTATTCAAAGCTAGTAATTACACTGATATCAACGCGAATCATGACAGCCTCGTGGACATTACAAATGGGGACATGTAATTGTTATTGAGCTGTTGAACGAGCTGCAATGCTACATAGAAACTTCGCAAAACACCGTACGGTGCGTGGTGGAGGGTAACCTGTACCACTACTTGTCATTTCCCCTCCTGTTCCACTCATAATTACAGCGAGGGAAAAACGACTGTCTGCACGCTTCTGTACGAGCCCTACTTTCTCGTATCTTATCTTCGTGGTCTTTAAGCGCGATCTATTTGATAGCAGTAGAATCTTTCCTCAGTCTGCTTCAAAAGCCTGTGCTCTAGATTTTCTCAATAGTTTTTCTCGAAAGAACATCGTCTTCCCTTCAGATACTCCCATTTGAGTTCTCACAGCATCTCCTTAACATGCTAGTCAAAAGGCTGGTAAACAATTCTTGTGGTATAATGTGTTAATTGTCCACCAGCGTGTTTAACTGCTGGGCGGTCGTCGGTTCAAAAATGGCTCTGAGCACTATGGGACTTAACATCTGTGGTCATCAGTCCCCTAGAACTTAGAACTACTTAAACCTAACTAACCTAAGGACATCACACACATCCATGCCCGAGGCAGGATTCGAACCTGCGACCGTAGCAGTCGCGCGGTTCCGGACTGAGCGCCTAGAGCCGCTAGACCACCGCGGCCGGCGCGGTCGTCGGTTAATGGAGGCGTTCTACACTAGGTCTCCCCAACGCATCCCACATGGGACTTAAGCCGGGGGAATGGGCAGGCCACTCAGTTCGTCGAATATCTTCTTGTTCCAAGAGTTCCTCCATCTACAACGTTCCGTGCTGTCATCTATTGTCATCCATAAAAACAAAATCTGGACTGAAACCAGGTTGGTAGGTACTCAGAGAGCACACAGGATGAGGTTATGATTGTGGATGGGGCCGTAAACAGTTTCTGTGAGTTACACAATCAAACATACAACTTTATTTTTCTAAGAACCACTCATTTACACAGTGCTTTTAAAAGGAATTCACGTAAACCGTCGGCTGAAGGCCACGCATAACACATTGAACAACTAACGGCTTAGGGCCTGGACTACAAACAATTTCAAATAGAACCAATTTCAAAGAAAAAATTTTTGTTTCATTTTTTAAATAAAATTAAACTTCATAATTTTAATTTAACACGGTAGAATTAATACATGGACAAAGGCCTCGCACAGTACTTCAAACTAATATGAAAGCACAGTCTAAAACAAACAGAACAAGTGGTACTCAGAAGTGTTCCAATGGTTGGCCTGAGAAGTTATCTCAAACGTAAGACGAGATGAGACAGGCAGCCAAGAGCTGAAGTTAAATAATCAGATGGCAACCCAACCTAGGGGTGGCCGAAGGACCGACCAAAAATTTTACCAATTCCCTTCCATCAAACCAACGGCACAATGATGGGAAGATATCGGCCGAGGACGAGGATACGAACGGCACTACTTCTTCAGAAATTGGCGTTTGAAAACCGCCAAGGGAACAATAACCACTCTAAGCAAATATGAACCAGACAACTTAAAAAGCTGTCGAACTGCACGCCATGCCGGACAGTATCAAACGAAGAGGGAAAGGACACTGCCAGAAAAGTACGCTAACGACCAGGGCAGGTAACTGGGGCGTTAACGGCCGCAGGGCAGAAAATACTGCTGGTGCACTTCTCTGGTAAGTAACAGTCAATTTCATAATTAATCTCAATGTAGGAAGACGGCTGCAAGATTTCACTGACCCCAACCCATCATACGTTGTTGCTAGCCCAAACAGCCCAGAGGGCAACAACCCGCAAATGAGTGAAGAGATGTCACAATAGTTGCTTCATAACAGGTTAACTGATCACTCAACTTCAGCGTCCAGGTTCAGTGGGCAACGAACTTTGTCACTATCGCAGCTAGCGCTTCACGATCCCACACCAGTGGTCCCGGCCTGGCTGCACACCGCGGAGACTTCCTCGCTGCTCCATCCCAACCGACTGACCACATGCAGCACGCAGGTAGCATTAAAATAGCTGCTAAGTCAAAACCACACAAGCTACACACGGTTCCACGAAAACACTTCTACAAACAACTCGAACAATACTAAGACCAGTGACTCTGAAACAACAAGGACGAATCACAAGTGGACACACACGGAGAACCCGGAAGCGGTCGGCAACGAATTACACGTCGTCCGATGAGACGACTGCCCGAACGTCCCCACTCAAGTCATGTGTGTCGGTAACGGTCAGGAGAGTAATGGCTTTCCGGACCTTGTAACGCCGGAAATGCATATCCTCCTATTTCCATCTATTGTACTATAATTTGTTTTCCTTATTTTTGTTACCTGAATATATGACATTTCTGTCTGTTTATGTATTGTAATTGTTTTACTGTTTGTATATATATATATTTACGCATTTATGTCGATGTATAATTGGTTTGTTTCGTAAATATTATTTGTATTTTTACGCTGGGTCTTGCCTAGGGAAAACTGCTATCGAACGATTACATCGATAGGTCGTGTGAAGACTCAAAGTGTGTAGGATCTTTGGTAGTGTTAACTCTGCCGCGTGGAGCGCGGGCAGAACTGTGGGAGTCTGGCTGGAGTAGCGAGTGGAGCAGGTGTGTTGTGTGACGCTCCCGCGAGTTGCCGTGCTTTCGGGGTTTGGCAGCATGTAATTGCGCTCGACTCGCGATGATAGTTTCTGACATGGTGTTAGCTGGCGCACGTCAAGAGCCCGTTTCGCCTGGTGACCGTGTCGAGAAGAAGGCGCGCCAGCATCCAGCTTCTGCAACAGCGACGGCCGACAATGAGTGACTGTCGCCACCTCCTCGATTGACGGCTTCAAACCTTCAATCAACCAACAAGGAAGACTAAAAGCACGTAAAGTTTCAGAACTGTATGGCAGACCTCAGCTTTTCAAATTGTTCCATTTGCCTCGCAAAATTACAGCAACTTAGCATGAACCTTTGTTGCTCATTGTCCCAATTGCATTGCCGAGCAGGTCCCTTCCTTTTCCGAAATGAACCCGAGTGTCGTTGAAATTCAAACGCCAGCATAATTCCATTTCACTGCTTTAATTTCAAAGTTCAATTTAAGTATTCATAGCTGGCTACAATAGTTAGATTACACAAGCACAAATTAAGAGTGCGAGTTTTGTTACCGTATTTTAGCTTACCTGTGACTGCAGCTCAGCTTGGTACGTACTAAATTTTACTATTGTTAATTGTTCAGAATCGTTTAATTCAAGTTCAAAGTTAAATCTCTTCTTTCTAAATTGCGTAGATTCAAGTAGCTTTAGAAATGATTGTTGAGGTAGTCCAAGACTAACTGTATTTCGATGTGCTTCAGAAAGAAAGCTCACTATTAACTTCAGTCACTAAATTAACTTTCGATTTTCCGGTTTCATTAATTCTTTTGCTAAATTAAGTGTAGCGAAATTTATTACTTCTGACAAACTTTCAGTTTTCACACTACACGTGTCAACCTTCAGTTGCCACGCTTCTAGTGCTAATTATATGTGTAATAACCTTTCATTTTTAGTTATTATAGTAATTGTCCATAGGACTGGCGACCGTAATTTCCCCCAAATCTCAAATATCTAATTACCGCTAGTTGATTATTAACGTAACGGCCGCACATTTACTTTCTTTATTAACTTTATCCCTATTTCAAAATTAATTTCCACCAGTTTCACTTGCAATTTTCCTTTCATTTAGATGTAACCCTTTCCTCCCTCTTTACCGACAGGTTAACTTCGGTGACGATTGCTTTTCCAAAATTCCCATTAGGTACACGCGGTTTCATTTTTCACTGTCATTAAGGTCGATAAGTGAGGGGGAGGTTACAACCTCACTGCTGCTCCGTCCCAACTGAACTCCCGACACACGACTACCCGGAAATACTAACGGTCTTTCCAAATATAGTACAACAGTGCTCTTATCGATAAGCGCTGCTGCTGCCATTCACGGGCACGCAAGCCAGCAACCTAGTGACACCATAAAATCGAATGAGAAACGAAACAGCAGTACCGCCAAGACAAGAAGTCAAGTAATAACGGCACGAACACGAGCCGCGCATGGCTCAAGTTCTGAATGCACCTCTTAGAAGACGCAAAAGGGAAGAAGAACTGTCTCAAAATGGCGTTGACCCTATTTCGAGGTCAGCATTTCGTTGCATCATTCTGCCTCTCTACACCATAACAACTGGACCATCTATACGCTCATGTTTCACCATTTTCGTCAGTGCGTTACATGTACACACCTCTAGCCATATGAACGTCCATCACTGACGAACAAGGTCATTTTGGTGATCCAGATGCTAGGGTGTGGGGAGATATAATGGTGCATTGGCGTACTGAGCTCCAAATCTTTGAACACAACACATTCACCAGTGAACGTTATTGTGACACTGTACTCCTTCCCTCCTTCCCGATGTGAGTCTTTTCAGGAGTGCATTTGGCCCTCACTTCGTTTTTGTGGATGACAATGCTCTACAGCGTCGAACGGTGTACGTGGAGGAACTCTTGGAAGGGATATTCAGCGAATGGACTGGCCTACCCGTTCCTCCAACTGAAACTGTATGGAGCACGCGTGGGATGCGTTGGAGAGATATGTATTGCAGCACGTCCATCTACATCTACATCTACGTGATTACTCTGCTATTCACTACTAAATGCCTGAAAGAGGGTTCAATGAACTACCTTCAAGCTGTCTCTCTACCGTCCGATTCTCGAACGGCGCGCGAGAAAAACGAGTATTTAAATTTTTCTTTGCGAGCACTGATTTCTTTTATTTTATCGTGATGATCATTTCTCCCTGTGGAGGTGGGTGCCAACAGAATGTTTTCGCAGTCGGAGGAGAAAACTGGTGATTAAATTTTCACGAGAAGATCCCGTCGCAACGAAAAACGCCTTTGTTTTAATGATTGCACTCCAATCACGTATCATGTCTGTGGCACTATCTCCTCTATTTCGCGATGATACAAAACGAGCCTCCCTTCTTTGAAGTTTTTCGATGTCATCCATCAGTCCCACCTGATGCGGATCCCAATTCACACAGCAATACTCCAGAACAGGGCGGACAAGCGTGGTGTAAGCAGTCTCTTTAGTAGACCTGTTGCACCTTCTAGGTATTCCGTCAATGAATCGCAGTCTTTTGTTTGCTCTGCTCACAATATTATCTACGTGATCGTTCGAATTTAGATTATTTGTAATACACATGCGCAAATGACTGTCCAGCAGTTGTCAATAGCGTTGACGGGTGAATGGGAAGCCCCATCGCAAGAACTCCTAATCTACATTGTGGCTACCGTGGTATTACATTGCGCAACACGCGCCACCGTCCCATGTGATTCCACAACCTATAAAGAACCATGTCTCACCTTCTGTCATGTCCACGGCGACTTCAGCATAATTACTGTCTTTGAATAAAAGTGTTATTTCTGTCCATCCCATTGCGTATTTCTTTGAGGTACTTTCTGAACTGTAACGTAGCTGATTTCTTCTAAGTATGGTCGAAGTTCCATCAAACTGTGTTACTTGTGAGTGTCAGACCAGGCGAACGTTATTGTCTTTCTTAAGTTTTGCACACCACTGTATATACAGATCTACATCTGCATCATACTCTGTAGGCCACCTAATGGTTTGTGGCGAAGGGTACTTTCGGTACCACTATCTCATCCCTCCAACCCTGTCGCACTCACGAATAGTGCCTGGGAAGAATGATTGTCTGTAAGCCTCTGTATTGCCTCTAATTTCTCTAATTTTCTCCTCGTGGTCAGTACGTGAGATGTATGTTGAGGTGGGTGGGGGGAAGTAACATGTTGTCCAACTCCTCCTGAAAAGTGCTGTCCCCAAATTTCAATAGTAACTTCCTCTGCCGCGCGAAGTGGCCCCGCTGTTTGAAGCGCCATGTCACGGACTGCGCGGCCCCTTCCGCAGAAGGTTCGAGTCCTCTATCGAGCATGGGTGTGTGTGTTGTTCTTAGCATAAGTTAGTTTAGGTTAGTATAAGTACTGTGTAAGTCTAGGGACCGATGACCTCAGCAGTTTGGTCCCTTAGGTATTCACACACATCTGAACATTTTTCACTCCCTGTGAGGCACAACGCCTCTCTTGTAACGTCCGCCAGTGGAGATTGTTTAGCATCAACGTAACGGGATTTCGCCAGCTATCCTGTGACGAAACACGCCTAACCGGCCACTGTGGCCGAGCCTTTCTAGGCGCTTCAGTCCGGAACCACGCTGCTGCTACGGTCGCAGGTTCGAATCCTGCCTCGGGCACAGATGTGTATGATGCACTTAGGTTAGTTAGGTTTAGGTAGTTCTAAGTCTAGGGGACTGATGACCTCAGATGTTAAGTCCCACAGTGCTTAGAGCCATTTGATTTTCTTAAAATGCGCCGCTCTTCGTTGGATCTTCTCTATCTCGTCTATCAGTACTACCTGGTAGGCATCCCAGACAGATGAACAACACTCTAGAATTGGGCAAAAAAGCGCCTTATAAGTCACTTCTTTCGTGCGTGAGCTACATTTCCTTAAGATCCTTCCGATGAAGCTGAGTCATTTCAGGTCTGCTTTTCTCACTATCTGTTTTATATGGTCATTCGACTTAAGGTCACTCTGGATAGTTACGCCTAATATATATATATATATATATATATATATATATATATATATATATATATATATATATATATACCGTGATAGTAAATAAATGTAGCATATTGCGTATACATAGCAAAAGAAATCCACTACTGTACAGCTACACTATTGATGACAAATAGCTGGAGATAGCGTGTGCCGTGAAATATCTAGGCGTAAGTATCCAGAGTGACCTTAAGTCGAATGACCATATAAAACAGATAGTGAGAAAAGCAGACCTGAAAAGACTCAGCTTCATCGGAAGGATCTTAAGGAAATGTAACTCACGCACGAAAGAAGTGACTTATAAGGCGCTTTTTCCCCCGATTCTAGAGTGTTGTTCATCTGTCTGGGATGCCTACCAGGTAGGACTGATAGGCGAGATAGAGAAGATCCAACGAAGAGCGGCGCGTTTCAAGAAACTCAAATGGCTCTAAGCACTGTGGGACTTAACATCTGAGGTCATCAGTCCCCTTAGACTTATATATATATATATATATATATATATATATATATATATATATATATATATGGTCTAGTAGAAAGTATATATATATATATATATATATATATATATATATATATATACTCCTGGAAATTGAAATAAGAACACCGTGAATTCATTGTCCCAGGAAGGGGAAACTTTATTGACACATTCCTGGGGTCAGATACATCACATGATCACACTGACAGAACCACAGGCACATAGACACAGGCAACAGAGCATGCACAATGTCGGCACTAGTACAGTGTATATCCACCTTTCGCAGCAATGCAGGCTGCTATTCTCCCATGGAGACGATCGTAGAGATGCTGGATGTAGTCCTGTGGAACGGCTTGCCATGCCATTTCCACCTGGCGCCTCAGTTGGACCAGCGTTCGTGCTGGACGTGCAGACCGCGTGAGACGACGCTTCATCCAGTCCCAAACATGCTCAATGGGGGACAGATCCGGAGATCTTGCTGGCCAGGGTAGTTGACTTACACCTTCTAGAGCACGTTGGGTGGCACGGGATACATGCGGACGTGCATTGTCCTGTTGGAACAGCAAGTTCCCTTGCCGGTCTAGGAATGGTAGAACGATCGGTTCGATGACGGTTTGGATGTACCGTGCACTATTCAGTGACCTCTCGACGATCACCAGTGGTGTACGGCCAGTGTAGGAGATCACTCCCCACACCATGATGCCGGGTGTTGGCCCTGTGTGCCTCGGTCGTATGCAGTCCTGATTGTGGCGCTCACCTAACCGGCGCCAAACACGCATACGAGCATCATTGACACCAAGGCAGAAGCGACTCTCATCGCTGAAGACGACAAGTCTCCATTCGTCCCTCCATTCACGCCTGTCGCGACACCACTGGAGGCGGGCTCCACGATGTTGGGGCGTGAGCGGAAGACGGCCTAACGGTGTGCGGGACCGTAGCCCAGCTTCATGGAGACGGTTGCGAATGGTCCTCGTCGATACCCCAGGAGCAACAGTGTCCCTAATTTGCTGGGAAGTGGTGGTGCGGTCCCCTACGGCACTGCGTAGGATCCTACGGTCTTGGCGTGCATCCGTGCGTCGCTGCGGTCCGGTCCCAGGTCGACGGGCACGTGCACCTTCCGCCGACCACTGGCGACAACATCGATGTACTGTGGAGACCTCACGCCCCACGTGTTGAGCAATTCGGCGGTACGTCCACCCGGCCTCCCGCATGCCCACTATACGCCCTCGCTCAAAGTCCGTCAACTGCACATACGGTTCACGTCCACGCTGTCGCGGCATGCTACCAGTGTTAAAGACTGCGATGGAGCTCCGTATGCCACGGCAAACTGGCTGACACTGACGGCGGCGGTGCACAAATGCTGCGCAGCTAGCGCCATTCGACGGCCAACACCGCGGTTCCTGGTGTGTCCGCTGTGCCGTGCGTGTGATCATTGCTTATACAGCCCTCTCGCAGTGTCCGGAGCAAGTATGGTGGGTCTGACACACCGGTGTCAATGTGTTCTTTTTTCCATTTCCAGGAGTGTATATTATAAACAGCAGTGGTCCTATCACACTTCCCTGTGGTAATCCGTATATTACCTTTACATCTGTAGATGTTTCAAGATTCTAAGCAGAGAAGAGTTACTTTATCAGAATGAGCCAGGTATGGTCATGTAACGCCTTTAAGGTGGGTTATTGACACGTTCGCGAAATCGGAATATGAACTTGCAAGTAGGAACTGCGATGAAAGAAAGTCACCCCAGTGTTCATTTATCATCCTCCATTTTTTTCCGTTGAGGAAAGTAATCAGTAACCACTGTCAAGAGGGTAGGTCGTCAAACGAGCCGACTTGGAGTAGGAGAGGCACCACAGGACATTTTATTTTCCATTGTCTATACTTTTTACAAAAAAATCACAAAACTTTGTCAGCATGACCAGGAAGGATACAGGATTCACGCTCATAGCAGTGGAAGTTCAAAAACATAGTAAGATAATTTTATTTTTTACATGTGAAATTTCGTCATTTTTTCACTTACTATTGGCTGCGTTTGTTGCTATAGGTACACTTTTCTTCGTAAGTAAGAGAAATTCTTGTATGAATTTTGCACAGCATACAAGCCTTACATAGAGGTCTACAAAACTCTAGAAATTATTTTATTTTTAAAAAAGGAGTAAGATGTTACACGTTAAACTTTATGTTTAGAAAAAGCTCGAACTTTATTGTTAACTATCTGAGCTTTTACCACAGTTTTTAATAGACTTGGAAAATTCTAGAGTTTCATACACTTGTAAGTGTTGTTTGCATGCTATGCAAAATTCATCGAAGAATCTCTCTTACTTATGAAGAAAAGTGTACCTATAGCTACAAATGCAGCCAACACTAAGTGAAAAAAATTATGAAATTTCACATGTAAAAAAATTATTTTTTATATTTAAAACTTTCACTACTATGAGTGTAAATCCCGAATCCTTCCTGGTCATGTTGACGAAGTTTTATCAATTTATTTGTAAAAGTATAGACAGTGGAAATTAAAATGTCCTGTGGTGCCTCTCCTGCTCCAAGTCGGCCAGTTTGACGTCCTACACTCCTTAATTTCGTTCCTTGAAAAGGAAAGAAGTATTAGATTGTGCTGTAAAACATTTCTTGGTTCTTAACTTTATGTAAAATAGGGAATTTCGTTCAGGCCATATTTCTGAATACGTACTGTCATGTACTCCGAAGCAAAGACAAAAGCGTATTTCACTTACATGTTCTGTTTTGGACAGGCAAGAATCTGGCGGAGGTTCGCCTCGGCGCTGTCGAGGAAGAGGCTGTCCCTGCGCTGGCAGCGGGGCGCGCCCTGCCCAAACTGTGTTCGCTGGTAATTACGGCCCAGGGCAAACAGCCCGCCGTGTCCACGACCCCACACTCCCCACAGCTGCCCAGCTGCCGATATTGGCGAACGTCTTCATCCGCCGCCAGCCCGCAGCAACTCGGCACCTGTCTGGTAGCGGGCGACGTGGGCCAGGGCTGCAGGCAGCTTACTCGCTTGCCCGACAGGACGGCGGTTGATGTCCCCTGCTGGTATCCAGACTTACGTTTCCCCGTGGTGTCAATAAATCGGTGTATATCAATGCCGTAATGGTTCCTTTCTAAAGGACACGGCCGAATTCCTTCCCAATTTTTCCGCAATCTGACCTTGAAACTACTTTGGCGACCACGCGGTGAAGGGGCGTTAAAACCTAATCTTCTTCCTTTCCCATCCAATTTTACCTGTACGATGTCGAAGACGTCCTTGTACCCTTCTTGATTTCGTACCGTCTGCGATGTAATAAATCGCATTATTTGAGGTCCAGTGTGACATTCCTTGCTGTGGCCGCCAGTATTTTACCTTGCTAGAAGCTCGCATTGATGCAGGCTGATACACGTGAAGTAGCATATGGCACAAAAATGGAGTGAGGAACAAGAGACAGATGGTACAGTATGTACCAGTCCCGTGGGAGAGTCCGCCAGTTGTACTGAACTTCTGATTGGTAGGCACATTCGTGTGCTAGGCGCCAAAACGCCTAACTTCCCCTATTAATTATATATATACTTTTCATTGTATTTAACCCAGGTTTTGGTATGACAATGCCTCATGGTTATCCTACGAGTCTATCGTTTTTGTTTATTAAATTTAACTAGTTTTGAGAAACGTAAGTGTAACGATATTGCAACCGAAGTGCTCCGGACACCGTCGGGTAGCTTTTGGGTCCCTGGGAGACGAAGTACTTTGGCTGCGCTAGTCACTCTGTTTTGGGCGTTCTGGAGGGACGAACGCGTAAGTCTCTTTTGGGCGTTCTTCAGAGCCGAACATGTAACTCTGTTTCGGACGGACTCTATATCGGAAGTGGATTTAACAGAGCTGTGTCGATTGTTGTAAAAGACAGTGAAAAATGTGTGTATATTTAAATAACAGCCAAACAGGAAACATTAATGAGAAATATCGCCTACCATCATTGTCAGTACTACAGATCTTGCCCTATATATAGATACAGAGACTAACCTGCGCAAGTGGCAACCCATAAGAAGCACAATCACAGGTTCAAGTTGACAGTGTAGCAGCGTCCGGCGAAGAAGATCTCACGACCGACAGTTGACATCTGCACTAAGGACACAACTTTAGAAGACGACAGGTTGGTGGTAAGAACGGTTAGAGACTCTTATTCAATCTCTCCAGATCTCTCCAGCTTCCAGATCTGACTTCCAAATGACTTGTTTCCATATTGCATTGTTTCAGCCGTGAAGCCATAGTAGATGTCAGCGGACGCAATTACGCCGTTGAAGAGCGATTATAGTCGTGTTTGTATGTGTGTGTGTGTGTGTGTGTGTGTGTGTGTGTGTGTGTGTATGTGTGTGTGTGTTTGTGTGTGTGCGTGGGTGGGCAGATGGGTGGGTGGGTGGAGAAACGAAGACAGCAAGAGCAAAAAATAACGGAAATAATGAGTGGTTCTAGACATCACTTTGGCAAGTCATCACCTTCTTAACTAGCCCTGCGTGATTCAAGAATCGTGCTTTCGTTTCAGGCAGTGTTAAAAATAAGCCACCTGGTGGACACGAGAGATAACGTGGGTCGCCGTCTCAGTCTACTGAGATGTCTCCAGTGGTCTCCAATCGCAAAAAAGTAGCTGTAGCTCACCTTCAAGTATCGTAGTCAACAAAGCATGGCCACACTAACAAAGATCCGAAAATGAAAGGATTTAGGCCGATGTTAGTGAATGAACTATCTGACAACGGCATAGAACAGCAAGTTGTAGCGTGCTGTTCTTCATTGGCACGTGTTGTAAATGCCGTGTCTCATTCAAGACTGTTATGATCTGATGGATGTGCAATGCACTGCAGTTCATGCAGGAAGAATACGGCTTTCCAGTCTAAGGAAAATTGTACAGAAGTGCCGAAATACCATGACGATTACTGTTCGGATTATACTTTTTCGAAGGTCAGATGAATTGAGATTATTATTTCGATACTTTGCAAATGTGGTTAATATCTCAGCTCGATGACGAGACAATTATGCATCCTCTTTTGTTCCATAAGGACGGACCAGCACAGCCTGCTATTCAGATGCACGAGTTTCTCGACGAACAGTTTCAAGGTCGCTGAATTGGTCGAAGCTGCGCAACATCTGAAGCCCCACTAAAGTGACAACCACGAAGTCCGGACTTTACTACACGACACAACGCCTTTTCGTCAATAATCATCTTACTTGTAGCTCAACGTCGGTACAGAACTAACGAAGAACAGTGCCAGAGTGTTGAGGAAGTCTTCCAGAGCGTAACTCCTGAGATGTTTCGTAAGGTATCAGACATGAGTTGGAGGTGCTTGGATCCCTTTCTAAGGCACGATGGTGCACATACAGATCCACTGGATACATAGTTTTTATATGCATATACTCCAGTATACAATACACGGTTCTGACCTATGGACACGGTGCTTCTTAGGCATACTGTATTACTTGACTGTAATCAAACAATACTGTGAGGCACACACAACAACATTGTTAGTTTCATGTGATGAATTCCTGAGTGTTCGTGGTTCAGTAATGACAAGGCGGCAAATAACGTACCGTAGCCAGAGACTACACAGGGTGAGTAACTATTGCCACCAAGAATAACTCTGAAAGTATGATAGAAACTGAAACGTTTGTGGGACAAAAGTTGCATGGAACAACGGGGACCATAATACGGAGTCGGTTTTTGCTGATAGGTGGGGTCGCTTCAGAGATATGATGGTCACCCTTTTCCTTTTTTTTTTTTTTTTTTTTTTTTTTTAAAGTGGGATGGTGTAGTTTGGTGATCATTTTCTGTTAGCGGCTATGGAGACGAATCCAATGATGTGTAACAGTAAGATCTTTGAAGGTCATAGAAGGTCATAAAGCTGGCATGAACGTCCATTTACTGAAGGTGTTGGAAGTGATGACCACCGGTATCAATGCAGTGCCGCAATCTTCTTATCATGATTTGAGTGATATTCCTTATCACATCGACACTCACCGAAGCACATGCTCTGACAGTTCCCTCTCGCATATCTTCAGGTGTATTTGGAACGTCTTTATAAACAATGTCTTTTACGAATCCCCACAAGAAAAAATCCTGAGGCGACAAGTCTGGTGAAAGACATCTCCTCCGCGTCCAATCCAACGATTTGGGAATTCTCTCTGCAACTCATTTCTAGCCGTCAGCAAAAAATGTGCCGGACACCCATCGTGTTGAAACTAGATTTGTTCCTTGGTCCTAAAGGTATTTCTTCCAATAACAGGACCTAATTTTTCTTGCAGGAATGCGGGGTACTTCCTACCATCAAGATTTCCTTCGATAAAGAAAGGCCTATAATTCTGTCCTCCAGAATCCCAAACCTACATTCACTGACCACGGTTTTTGGTGTGCAACTTGCGGCAGCCAACAAGGATTTTCAGTTGCCCAATAATGTACGTAGTGCAAATTAACATTTCCATGGTTCGTAAACGAAGTATCGTCAGTAAATAAAATGAAATTAATAAATGTGTCATCCCTCTGAATCTGAAGTTGAGCCCATCGGCAGAATTCAATGCGACGCATACAATCCGTACCAGTTAATTCTTGGTGGAGACTGGTATGGGAATTATGATATTTATGGAAATGCAGAACAGGAACAACACTTCTCTGGCTCATGCCAGATTCCCTTGCGATTTGACGCGAACTTACACAAGGATTTCAAACCACAGTGGCAAAAATACCAATTTCCCTTTCCTCGTTAGTAATTTTTCTTTGCCGGATATGTTTCCGATGCGTTATAGACCAGTTGTTCTTAGTCATGAACATATTTAAATGTACGACGTATATGGTGAGTACGTTGTGGATACCTCTCAGCGTATAAGTCCTCGGCTCTCACTGAATTTCGTTGGCATTCTCCGCAGTTGAGAAGCGTATCGAGTTAATCTTCGAAGGGATACATCATTCACATTCGCTTGATTCGATGATACTAGTCTTACCGTTCCTATTTATGTTGTATTGCGAAACCGTCGAACGGTGTTTACATGTCAATCGCACGTTAGATGGATACGCCGTATTCAAAGAATATTTACTATTTGCACGATATACGAGAGAGAATTGTCAGAGCATGAACTTCGATAGGTGCTGAAGTGATAAGGGATACTACTCAATCCATGATAACAAGACTGCAGCACTGCATTCATACCAATGGTCATCACTTCGAACATCTTCTGTAAAAGGACGTACATGCCACCTTTTTGACCTTCGTTGACCTTCAAAGACCTTACTGTTACACATCATTCGATTCGAATCTATAGCCGCTATCAGAAAATAAATAACAAACTATAGCATCCCATTAATAAAAAAAACAACAAAGTTGACTTTCATATCTCTGACGCGACCCCACCTAGCATATTGTGGCACCCGTTGTCCCATGCAACTTTTGTCCCACAAACGTTTCAGCTCTTGTCATACTTCCGGAGTTATTCTAGGTGGCAGTAGTAATTGACTCACCCTGTATACTGTGCGCCTTAGGATCTTAGGTATCAGCGCTTAGTTACGACTGTAGTTTTTGCACTTCACTGAGAATTGAAGACCGTCAGCGCTGTCAGTGGATACAAATCGTCAGTGCAGTATGGAAGTTCCCTGCTCTACTAAAAGTGATATCTTAGCTTCTGCAGGCTGATAGAAAAAATTATGTTAAAAGTACACATACGCCACACACGATATTAAACTGAATATTTCGATAAAGCGAAATCGATACTTCAAATAGTGAAACAGCGTGAACGAATAGTGCATATGAAGCACAGCTAGGGAGGAATGTGACTGCTAGGGATCGGCTACAGAATTCTTTCGAAACTACGCCTGAAGTTTGCAGGACAAAAATGAAAGTACGGATGGAGACTATCAAGCGGGATTTAGGAATAGAATATCTGATATCAAGCTTCGTGTCAAACAGGGAGGTGGAATGTCACCATATATGTTGAGGGTAGCGCTGGCCGAAATAATCATACAGCAAACAGCAGTGTATGATCAAGTGTTGTTGTTGTTATAGTCTTCAGTCCAGAGACTGGTTTGATGCAGCTCTCCATGCTACTCGATCTTGTGCAACCTTCTTCATCTCCAAGTTAACTACTGCACCCTACATGCTTCTGAATCTGCTTAGTGTATTCACCTCTTAGACTCCCTCTACGATTTTTACCCTCCACGCTGACCCCCAATACTAAGTTGGTGATCCCTTGATGCCTCAGAACATGTTCTATCAGCCGACCCCTTCCTCTAGTCTAGTTTCGCCACAAATTCCTCTTCTCCCCAATTCTGTTCAGTGCCTGCTTATTAATTATGTGATCTACCCACGTAATGTTGAACATTTTTCTTCTCTAGCACCACATTGTCTTCGTGTCTAAACTATTTGTCGTCCATGTTTCACATCCATGCATGACTACACTCCATATAAATACTTTTAGAGCAGACTTCCTGACAAGTAGGCATACCAAATAAACACTTGGACGAGAAATAGGACATTGCGGTCTACATTTGACCGCACAGCTTTTTCGGATGATACAATGATTGTGACACACAAAAAGATGCAAATAAACAACTCGATAAGTTAAGCAAAAGGGGCAGAAAGGTGGGACTGATGATAGCCTGCAACTAGACAAAGCCTTTGATTCCCATTGGGGATAGGGAAATGCTAGGAAGTGCTGTGCACAAGGTGCAAAAATTTAAATATTTGGGTGAAGTATATAACAGGATGAAGCAGGAGCAATATCGTAATAATAGAGAGGATGAAATAGACCTTCTTAACGACACGAGGTATTGATACTGTCTTGTTGTCTCCAGTCTAGAAACTGATTTGACGCAGCTCTCCATGCTGCTCTATCCTGTGCAAGCTTCTTCTTCTGCAAATAAGTACTGCAACCTACATCCTTTTGAATCTGCTTAGTGTATTCATCTCTTGGTCTCCCTCTGCGCTGCCCTCCAGTACTAAATTGGTCATCCCTTAATGCCTCAAAACATGTCTTACCAACTGATCCCTTCTTTTTGTCAGGTTGTGCCACAAATTCCTCTTCTCCCCAATTCTATTCATTAGTTACGTGATCTACCCATCTAATTTCCAGCATTCTGCTGTAGCACCACTTTTCGAAAGCTGCTATATTGGTACTAAAAAAGGAAAATATCTACTGACGCAAAGATCCGACAGTACAAGGTAACGGCGAGGAATGAGGTACTATATAGCGTCTGGTCATAAATATCCGAACACCCTTATGTAATGCGGAATCGACGACTTGATGTTACATGGGACGGACCCGCCAGTATGAAAATGCGGCGAGCAGAGAAGCTGTAACATCGGAATAGGTCTGTCAGCAGAGGTCAGTAACTTCGAACGTGAACAAGGCATTGGATGTCAGTAGAGTAACAAATCCCTCACGAACATTTGAACCCTTCTACAGCTGCTCAATGCGCCTGTTGGTGATGAGATCGTGAAGTGGAAACGCGAAGAAACAACGACAGTTAAATCAAGAACAAGTGGATCTCATATTCTGGTGTACAGGGACCGTCGAGCCGTGCGGAGAGTGAGTTTACCAAATTGTACGTAATCAGTGGAAGGAACCACTTGTGAGTTGCAAAGCTCTGCCAGTAGTCCATCCAGCACACTGACAGGGCGTGGAGAGTTAAGGGGAGCCGGGGGTGGAAACGTCGAAGAGCTTCTCATAAGCCATACAGTTCTACAGTCAGTACTAAACGACGCTTGAGGTGGCGTAAGGGGCCACACTAGGTACTGTATGACTGGAAACGAGTGATGTGAACTGATAAATCACGCTGTTCCTTGTGTCAGTTTGAGGGAAGGGTTACAGTTTGGCGAAAGTCTACCATCATTTGTTGTGCCAACTGTAAAGTTCAGAAGAGGTGGTGTTATGGTGTGGATTGATTCTCGCGGCCAGGTTGCGGTACACGCATTGCCCTTAAAAGAACGATAATTGGGGAAGGATATGAACACATTTTACAGTATTTTGTACTGTGTGCAGTAGAGGAAAAGTTCGGGAGCGACGATTGTATTAGCACGACAAATAACCTAAATTGGAACGATCACATAGATAATATTGTGGGTAGAGCAAACTAAAGACTGCGATTCATTGGCAGAACACTTAGAAGGTGCAACAGGTCTACCAAAGAGACTGCTTACCTTCCGCTTGTCCGCCCTATTCTGGAGTACTGCTGTGCGGTGTGGGATCCGCATCAGGTGGGACTGACGGATGACATCGAAAAAGTACAAAGAAGGGCAGCACGTTTTGTATTATCGCGAAATAGGAGAGATAGTGTCACAGATATGATACGTGAATTGGAGTTGCATTCATTAAAACAAAGGCAGTTTTCGTTGCGACGGGATCTTCTCATGAAATTTCAATCACCAGTTTTCTCCTCCGATTGCGAAAGTGGAACGGTAGAGAGACAGCATGAAGGTGGTTCATTGAACCCTCTGCCAGGCACTTTATTGTGAATAGCAGAGTAATCACGTAGATGTAGATGCATAAATCTCCGTCCTTGAGGAAATAGTTTGTGGACAACAACATTTCGGAAATGGACTGGCGTCAGCGAAGTTCTGGCTTCAAAATAGTGGAACAGCTGTGGGGTGAGTTAAAACATCGACTTGAGACCCTAACGTCCAACATCAATATCTTTCCTAGTTTCGGCTCTTGAGGGAAAAGGGTCTGCTACTCCTCCACAGAGAAGCCTCACTGAAAGTATCCCTAGTAGAGTTCAAGCAGTCGTGTGGGTGACGGGTGTACACAACCCATCTTAATGTCCACTAACAGGTGTCCGGGTGCTTTTGATCACCGTGTGTATGCTGCTAAGACGACAGTACTGGGAATACACAGTTCAGAAAACGATAGAAAGAAAAGAAAAAGATACTGAGAATAGTCCTGGTCGCTCAAAGAGATGCAAAGACCTAGGCGAGAACTCTACCTGAGAAAGATCAAATATCAAATCAAACTGAAAAGGGCTAGATTTGCGAGGCGTATTATTACGCTGAATGTAAATAGAATGACGAAATGAGTATGATAAACAACGAGGAGACCAAGAAGAAAAGGAGGAACCAGGGGGGCAGCTGAACTCAGGAAGGGTTGGTCGTAACTAGGTAGCTATTTGGAAGGAAAGTAAAATTGGAGAAGGTATTGGACACTGATCAATGTGCCAGAGATCTACGACAGAGATGCACACAGGAAAAGAACAGTTATAAGTGTGTCAGGAAAGTAAAGATGATATGGAAGATATCGGGAAAAGAACAAGAGAGGAGAAAAGAAAGGGTGAAGAGGTAGTAGAAGGAGAAGAAAACGTAACCGTTGAAGAAGCTACTCGTGATCCTACAAGGACAGTAGCTAAAGAAGAAGAAACTACTCATGTCCGTAAGAAAAAAGCCCTGGTGACGATACCTTAAAGAGCAACACGCTATCGTCTGTATGTATCCACAGTGGAGGTTATCACAGGTTATAGTGGCCGTACTTTGTTAAAGTAGTGGACCCGAAGAGACAAAAGTCATGTGACATCACCTAATATCGTGACGAACTTCGTTTTGCCCTGTGTAGTGCAGTGGTATGGACTCAACAAGTCGCTGGCTCCCCTCAAATGGCTCTCAGCACTATGGGGCTTAACATCTGAGGTCATGAGTCCCCTAGAACTTAGGACTACTTAAACCTAACTAACCTAAGGACATCACACACATCCATGCCCTAGACAGGATTCGAACCTGCGACCGTAGCGGTCACGCGGTTCCGGACTGAAGCGCCTAGAACCGCTCGGCCACACAGGCCGGCAAGTCGCTGGAAGTCCCCTGCAAAAATACTGAGCCATTCTGTTTCTATAGCCGGCCAAAAGGGCGTTTTTGTGGACAAACTGATTTGTCAACTATGTCACATAAATGTTCGATGAAATTCATGTCGGGCGATGTGGATGGCCAAATAATTCGCTCAAAATGTCTTGAATGTTCTTCAAACCAATCGCAAACAGTTGTGGCCCAGCGACATGGCGCACTGCCATCCAAAAAGACATCATCATTGTTAGGTTGCAAATGGTCTCCAAGTGTCAGAACATAGCCACTCGCAGCCAGCGATCGGATCAGCTGCACCAGGGGACGCAATCTATTCCATGTAAACACAGCCCACACAATTATGGAGCCGCAACAAGTTTGCACAGTGCCCTTTTGACAATTTGGGTCCATCGCTTCGAAGGGTCTGCGACACACAGCTCTTACCAACTGAAATCGGGATTCATGTGATCAGGTCACAGTTTTTCAGTCATTTAGCGTCCAATAGATGTGGTTACGATCCCAGGAGAGGCACTTCAGCGATGTCGTGGTTTTAGCAAAGGCATCCACGTCGGTCGTCTGCTCCCATAGCCCATTAACGCCACATTTTGCCACACTGTCCTAAGGCATACGTTTGTCGTACGTCCCTCATTGATTTTTGCGGTTATTTCACTCCGTGTTGCTTGTCTTACTGACAACTCTATGCAAACGTAGCTGCTCTCGGTCGTTAAGTGAAGGCCGTCGACCACTGCGTTGTCTGTGGTGAGAGGGAATGGCTGATATGTGATACTGTCGGCGCGCTCTTAACATTTTAGATATCTCAATATGGAATTCCCTAACGATTTCCGAACTGCAAAGTCCCATGCATCTAGCTCAAACTACCATTCCGCGTTCTAAGCGCATTTATTTCCGTCGTGCGGCCACATCACGTCAGAAACCTTTTCACATGAATCACCTGGATATATATGGCAGCTCCGCCAATCCACTGCCGTTTTATACTGTACTTTGTGTCCGCAATACTACCGCCATCTGTATATGTGCATATGGCTATCCCATCCTTTTTATCACCTCAGTGCAGTCACATGCTCTTCAGTAAACTATATTTTACAGTGGGGATATATAGTATTGCTAAGGAATTTCACTTTATGGTATTTTCAGCCCACATTGATATCGCATTTGAAGGGTGCAAATGTGATTCAGGTCATCTTTAGTGCAAATCACATGTGAGAAAAAATGAGTCCAAGTTACTCACTTTTACTGATTGACAATGTAGTTTAGTATTTTCATATTCCTGCCACATATGGTATTACTAATGTTATTTACCTGCAATTTTAAACTCCGTGTCAGCCATACGAGGAAATAAATAAATAAATAGCTTATTGACACATTTTTCAGTCAATCTGTTTACATCATTTTCTTCATTCAAAAACGTTAACTGACTATGGTTACATATGCAGTTAGAAAAAAAATCTCTTTTCAACAATCTGTAACTTCTGAAAGGTGTGTAGACGAAAGATTGACGAGTAAACGAAACAGTAACATTTCGCTGTGGCAAATGAGCCAAAACAGTACCTCAGTTAACCTCATGAGCTAATAAACCTGTCCACATTAGATAAACTGCTTCGGCCTTGTGGAAAATCATAGTATGTACTAGCATTATCATGGATCCTCTCACTAATAGACGATGCATTTTCTCCTTTCTGGGATCAAGATAAACCTCATGCCTGAAGTAGGCAGAGTTTACGGTGCCAAACATTGTACAGCCAGCAACGTTTTCTGTGATAATGCGCAACATATAAACTAGGACGTGTATTTCATTTCGGCGTTGTTGTTGTTGTGGTCTTCAGTGCTGAGACTGGTTTGATGCAGCTCTTCATGCTACTCTGTCCTGTGCAAGCTTCTTCATCTCCCAGTACCTACTGCAGCCTACATCCTTCTAAATCTGCTTAGTGTATTCATCTCTTGGTCTCCTTTTACGATTTTTACCCTCCACGCTTCCCTCCAATACTAAATTGGTGATCCCTCGATGTCTCAGAACATCTCCTACCAACCGATCCCTTCTTCTACTCAAATCGTGCCACAAGCTCCTCGTCTCCCCAATTCGACTCAATACCTTCTCACTAGTTATGTGAGCTACCCATCCAATCTTCAGCATTCTTCTATAGCACCACATTTCGAAATCTTCTATTTTTTTCTTGTCTAAACTGTTTATTGTCCACGTTTCACTTCCATAAATGGCTACACTACATACAAATGCTTTCAGAAACGACTTCCTGACATTTAAGTTTATACTCGATGTTAACAAATTTCTCTTCTTCAGAAATGCTTTCCTTACCATTGCCAGTCTCCACTTTATATCCTCTCTACTTCGACCATTATCAGTTATTTTGCTCCCCAAATAGCAAAACTCCTTTACAACTGTAAGTCTCTCATTTCCTAATCTAATTCCCTCAGCATCACCCCACTTCATTCGACTACATTCCATTATTATGGTTTTGCTTTTGTTGATGTTCATCTTATATCCTTCCTTCAGGGCACTGTCCATTCCGTTCAACTGCTCTTCCAAGTCCTTTGCTGTCTATGACAGAATTACAATGTCATCGGGGAACCTCGAAGTTTTTATTTGTTCTCCATGGATTTTAATACCTAGTCCGAACTTTTCTTTGGTTTCCTTTATTGCTTGCTCAATATACAGATTGAATAACATCGGCGATAGGCTACAACCCTGTCTCACTCCCTTCCCAACCACTACTTCCCCTTCATGCCCCTCGACTCTTATAACTGCCATCTGGTTTCTGTACAAATTGTAGATAGCCTATCGCTCCCTGTATTTTACCCCTTACACCTTCAGAATTTGAAAGAGAGTATTCCAATCAACATTGTCAACATCTTTCTCTAAGTCTACAAATGCTAGAAACGTAGGTTTGCCTTTCTTTAATCTTTCTTCCCCGAGGTCGGCTTCTACCAGTTTTTCCATTCGTCTGTAAAGAATTCGCGTTAGTATTTTGCAACTGTGACTTATTAAACTGATAGTCCGGTAATTTTCACATCTGTCAACACCTGCTTTCTTTGGGATCGGAATTATTATATTGTTCCTGAAGTCTGAAGGTATTTCACCTGTCTCATACATCTTGCTCACAAGATGGTAGAGTTTTGTCATGACTGGCTCTCCCAAGGCTGTCAGTAGTTCTAATGGAATTTTGTCTACTCCCGAGGCCTTGTTTCGACTCAGGTCTTTCAGTGCTCTGTCAAACTTTTCACGCAGTATCATATCTCCCATTTCGTCTTCATCTACATCCTCCTCCATTTCCATAATATTGTTCTCAAGTACATCGCACTTGTATAAACCCTGTATATACTCCTTCCACCTTTCTGCTTTCCCTTCTTTGCTTAGAACTGGGTTTCCATCTGAGCTCTTGATATTCATGCTAGTGGTTCTCCTTTCTCCAAAGGTCTCTTTAATTTTCCTGTAGGCAGTTTCGATCTTACCCCTAGTGAGATAAGCCTCTACATCCTTACATTTGTCCTCTAGCCATCCCAGCTTAGCCATTTTGCACTGCCTGTCGATATCATTTTTGAGACGTTTGTATTCCTTTTTGCCTGTTTCACTTATTGAATCTTTGTACTTTCTCCTTTCATCAATTAAATTCAGTATCTCTTCTGTTACCCAAGGGTTTCTACTAGCCCTCGTCTTTTTACCTATTTGATCCTCTGCTGCCTTCACTATTTCAACCCATTCTTCTTCTACTGTATTTCTTTCCCCCATTCCTGTCAATTGTTCCCTTATGCTCTCCCTGAAACTCTGTACAACCTCTGGTTCTTTCAGTTTATCCGGGTCCCATCTCCTTAAATTCCCACCTTTTTGCAGTTTCTTCAGTTTTAATCGACAGTTCATAACCAATAGATTGTGGTTAGAGTCCACATCTGCCACTGGGAATGTCTTACGATTTAAAACCTGGTTCCTCAATCTCTGTCTTACCATTATATAATCTATCTGATACCTCTTAGTATCTCCACAGTTCTTCCATGTATACAACCTTCTTTCACGATTCTTAAACCAAGTGTTAGCTATGATTAAGTTATGCTCTGCGCAAAATTCTACCAGGGGGCTTCCTCTTTCATTTCTTAGCCCCAATCCCTTTCGATAACTGCAGCTAATTGATTGAAGACGAAGTCCTGAAAGGTTTCGAAAGCGATTGCAGATAAACAACAAAGACAGTTTGATTTAAAATTAGAATTAAAGTAGCCTGTGTGCCTCAAACGTTAATAACTTACGACAAAGGTCACAAAACTCCAGCATCATGCAAGCAGCAAGATTACGTGATAATGGCTTAAAACCAGGAACAGACATAGAGTGAGTGTCAATAAAGTGTTACTTAATTTTATCCATTGTTTGCAGTGTTTCTTCCGTGACTGTATTACTTTCGTAATAATAAAAAACAATCGCCTTCAGCCACAAATGGTGACTTTATTAAAACGCACGATGTATTTCGAGCCCTGGGGGCTCATCTTCTGGTGCTTTGACAGTCTACATCCCGTTTGGCTCTGAGCACTATGCGACTTAACTTGAGAGGTCATCAGTCCCCTAGAACTTAGAACTACTTAAACCTAACTAACCTATGGACATCACATACATCCATGCCCGAGGCAGGATTCGAATCTACTACCGCAGCGGGCGCGCCGTTCCAGACTGTAGCGCCTCTAACCGCTCGGCCACTACGTCCGGCTACATCTCGTTTATTTCTGGGACTGGCAAATTCACATTCTTATATGAAAAAATGTCACATTCTGAAATACAAGTTTGTAATACCATGATGAATCGAAAAGTAACTTACTGTTTCTAGTAGTAGGTGTATGATTCTGGAGAATATTTATGTACAAATACACACTTTCGCTTAAGCAGCACATTTGCAGAAACATTTTGACGCAGCACATTTTCCGACACAATTCAAAACAAGTCAAAGAATTCCTACGATGAAGTTGCCTCACTTATACAAATACGCCGATATGTACAAGGTGTTACATTATTATTTACATAGGTCCCTTTAATAATACAATTATTTGCGAATGTGGTAAATGTGCGTATATCTTTTGAATTGTCTACGGAATTAAATATTTGTTTCATTGGACAACCTAGCAAACAAAATACAGACCAAGATCAGTAACAGAAACACTACAGGAAAAAGTCTGACACAGCATATATGTTCACAAGGATCCCCTATTTAGGCGCAGCATCACAAAAAATTGCTAACTTATTTAGAAACACGAGTCTTAAAATTCCTTTCTCCACAAACAACTAACAGGGACACTACTTAACTGACACAGTAAACATAAACACTCAAATAACAGAACAAAGTGGTGTACATAAATTACAGTGTAACAGGTGCCCTGCATTTTCTATAGGCAAAACAGGAAGAACTTCCCGTAGATGTTGCAATGAACACAATGATGCCTTTAGACTAACCACTTTGACAATTCTGCAATAGCTAACGACATGTATCTTAACAGACACAGACTAAGTGACATCTGTAACAGCGTAACTGTACTGTACTCAGAAAACAATGGTAAAAGACTTGATGTGCTAGAGCAATTAGAGATTGTTTTAAATAGAAAGAAAGCTTCTGAAAATTTGTGGAATGAGCAAACAGTGTTCGGCAGTCAAAATTTTTTCACTGATTTTAAAAGTTTATTTTTCCTGCATAAACAAGTATTTAATAATGTTACCATTTCATAAAATAGAGAGACTTTTAGCGCATTCACAAATATTTATAATATTAATGATAACTTTGTAAATAATAATGTAACACCTTTGAAATAATATCTATGTATTTGTAAAAATGCAGCATCTTGAGGGTCGAAATTGTTTGAGTTGTTTTGAATTGTATTCGAAAATGTGCTGCGTCAAAATGTTTCTGCAAATATGTTGCTATATTGAATGTATAAACAAAATCCAGAGCCATACACCTAGTAGTAGAAACAGTAAGTTACTTTTCGATTTATTTCTTTTATGAACTTATATTTTATATTGTGGTATTTTGTAATATAAGAATCTGATCTTGTCAGGCCCAGGGCTCGAAGTGCATCGTGCATTATAATAAAAACACGACTTCTGGCTGAAGACGATTGTTGTTTATTCTTAATAAAATATTAGTCTTGACAAGTTAACTGCCACGATACAATTATGGTTCTGACGTTCAACTACTTCTTCACGGCTGTATAGCCCGGACTAAAGGAAATAATTTGGTTGATTAGTTTCTCTGGAGGTGCACCCAGTTCATTGCATTGTTAACCTTGCGTATCTCCTGCCTTCAGCCTCCGATGAGGTGTTACACGATGACGCCGTTTGTGATCGCGTTACGCTATTGGCTCAGCCGACTATGCACTGCCGGCACAATAAATATCGGTGTGGGATCAGCGCTCCGAATGGGATACCCCGCGCCGACCCGTCACGGAGACAGACGCACGCACGCACGCATGTGTGCGCTGGCGGGCTCTCGCTTCCGTGAACACACTGCGGGGCGCGGGGCTCACGCATACAGATAGGTGCGCCGGCCGAGCAAACACGGCGCGCTCTCCGGTCAGGCACACACGTCCACCTACGCGCGCACGTGACGCGTCGCGCCGGGCCGGGTCGGGGGTTCCCCACAAAGGCGCGGACCGCGCTCGCAGCGGCGCGGTGGCGGCCGGCCGAATTAAACCGCGTTCGCGGACGGCACGGCCGCCACAGCCGCCGCCGCGCCTGATAGACTCGGCCCGCGCACTGCACAGTGGTGGAGCTGCGGTCGGGGCGACAGCCACTGCGGGCGGCAGGCAGCGGTCGCAGCGAAGCAGGGAGGACAGCTATGCCCAGCCGCGCTGTACCCTGCAGCAGATCTCGCGCGTTGCTGCGAGGGGGTGCTCGTGCGTGTCTAGTTAGGGGCCGTGAATGAGGTATCCGCCGAGGGAGGGTGCAACTCAGCAGTGCGCACATTTGGTGCCGCCACCTCCCGTCTGTACTTCGCTGTGCGATTCCTGCCACGACTTGACATTTCACCTGCTGCCACAGCAAAGTTTAGGGGTTGGTGACATCACGTGACATCTCCAGTGTTTTCTACACTACTGAAGAGTAAATAAAGGCAAATGTATCCTATCATTGACACGGCCCTCAAGGTAGTAATAACAAAGAGCATGGGGAAGCAGAAGTTTTTATCCATTCAGTAACATGCATATCTTCTACTTTTTCTGTTCTACCTAAAGTCCCACGCGACTGGAAAAAGCGCAGGGACGCCTGTATATAAGAAGGGTAGAAGGACGGATCCTCAGAATTACAGACCAATATCCTTAAAATCGGTTTGTTGCAGGATTCTCGAACATATTCTCAGTTCGAATAAAATGAATTTCCTTGAGACAGTGAAGTCGCTGTCCATGCATCAGCACGGCTTCAGAAAGCATCGCTCCTGCGCAACGCAACTCGCCCTTTTTTCACATGATATCTTGTGAACCATGGATGAAGGGTATCGGACTCAGTGCCCCACTGCAGACTCCTAACTAAGGTACGAGCATATGGGATTCGTTCCTAAGTATGTGAGTGGCTCGAAGACTTCTTAAGTAATAGAACCCAGTACGTTGTCCTCCATGGTGAGTGTTCATCGGAGGTGAGGGTGTCATCTGGAGTGCCCCAGGGAAGTGTGGGAGGTCCGCTGTTGTTTTCCATCTACATAAATGATCTTTTGGATAGGGTGGATAGCAATGTGCGGCTGTTTGCTCATGATGCTGTGGTGTACGGGAAGGTGCCGTCGTTGAGTGACTGTAGGAGGATACAAGATGACTTTGACAGGATTTGTGACTGGTGTAAAGAATGGCAGCTAACTATAAATATAGATAAATGTAAAATTAATGCAGATGAATAGGAAAAAGAATCCCGTAATGTTTGAATACTCCATTAGTAGTGTAGCGCTTGACACAGTCACGTCGATTAAATATTCGGGCGTAACATTGCAGAGCGATATGAAGTGGGACAAGCATATAATGGCAGTTGCGGGGAAGGCGGATAGTCGTCTTCCGTTCATTGGTAGAATTTTGGGAAGATGTGGTTCATCTGTAAAGGAGACCGCTTATAAAACACTAACACGACCTATTCTTGAGTACTGCTCGAGCGTTTGGGATCCCAATCAGGTCGGATTGACGGAGGACAGAGAAGCAATTCAGGGGCGGGCTGATAGATTTGTTACTGGTAGGTTTGATCATCACGCGAGTGTTACGGAAATGCTTCAAGTACTCGGGTGGGAGTCTCTGGAGGAAAGGAGGCGTTCTTTTCGTGAATAGCTACTGAGGAAATTTAGAGAACCAGCATTTGAGGCTGACTGCAGTACAATTTTACTGCCGCCAGCTTATATTTCGCGGAAAGACCACAAACATAAGATAAGAGGAGAGGGATTAGGGCTCGTACAGAGGCATATAGGCAGTCATTTTTCCCTCGTTCTGTTTGGGAGTGGAATAGGGAGAGAAGATGCTAGTTGTGGTACGAGGTACCCTCCGCCACCCACCGTATGGTGGATTGCGTAGTATGTATGTAGATGTAGATGTAGTACATATCATGGTGTAAGTGTATACAGGGTGAACCGAAACTACAGCACCTGGATACCACGGCGTGAAAACAGTACAAAAATGTCCCTAACCCAACGAAAAAATAATGCTATACTTAAAAGAGCGTAAAATCCCTAAGACTGGCATAGTTTTGCAGAAGTTCGAAATATAGCGCTTACTTCAATCCGAAATGTTTTCAATAATATCCACAACTAAACTCTGTCTCGGAATCTGGCATAAAACTCAAAGAGATTCTGATCATACATAAAGCACACAAGTGGCAAGACGCAAAGTACCTTCACTGCGCGATAACAACAGTGAAGTCACATTCCTTAATTTCAATCAAGAACAACTGCCGAAATAGAGTAGATATTCTCGGTGTAGCAAAGCAGCTTAAATCACTTAATAAAGGCAAGGCCTCCGGTCCATGTTGTATACCAGTCATGTTCCTTTCAGAGTATGCTGATACAATACCTCCATATTTAGCAATTATATACAGCCGCGCGGAATTAGCCGAGCGGTCAGGGGCGCCTGCTACCGGCGGAGGTTCGAATCCTCCCTCGGGCGTGGGTGTGTGCGTTTGTCCTTAGCATAATTTAGGTTAAGTAGTGAGTAATCATAGGGACTGATGAACTTAGCAGTTAAGTCCCATGAGATTTCACACACATTTGAACATTTGAACAATTATATACAACCGCTCGCTCACAGAAAGATCAGTACCTTGTTGTTGTTGTTGTTGTGGTCTTCAGTCCTGAGACTGGTTTGATGCAGCTCTCCATGCTACTCTATCCTGTGCAAGCTTCTTCATCTCCCAGTACCTACTGCAATCTACATCCTTCTGAATCGGCTTAGTGTAAATTTTCTAACCTACCTGCCCGATTAAGGGATCTGACATTCCACGCTCCGATCCGTAGAACGCCAGTTTTCTTTCTCCTGATAACGACATCCTCCTGAGTAGTCCCCGCCCGGAGATCCGAATGTGGGACTATTTTACCTCCGGAATATTTTACCCAAGAGGACGCCATCATCATTTAATCATACAGTAAAGCTGCATGCCCTCGGGAAAAATTACGGCTGTAGTTTCCCCTTGCTTTCAGCCGTTCGCAGTACCAGCACAGCAAGGCCGTTTTGACTATTGATACAAGGCCAGATCAGTCAATCATCCAGACTGTTGCCCTTGCAACTACTGAAAAGGCTGCTGCCCCTCTTCAGGAACCACACGTTTGTCTGGCCTCTCAACAGATACCTCTCCGTTGTGGTTGCACCTACGGTACGGCTATCTGTATCGCTGAGGCACGCAAGCCTCCCCACCAACGGCAAGGTCCATGGTTCATGGGGGGGATCAGTACCTAAAGACGGAAAAATTGCTCAAGTCACCGATACCCAAAACATGAACTCGGAGTAATCAGCTGAATTACAGCCCCATATCACTAACGTCGATTTGCAGTAGGGTTTTGGAACATACACTGTGTTGTAACATTATGAAGATTTCCAGGAACCGTTCCTCACAAGCGTCTTCTAAACAAACTGCGTGCCTATGGAATATCGTCTCAGTTGTGCGCCTGGGTTCGTGATTTCCTGTCAGGAAGGTCACAATTCGTAGTAATAGACGGAAAGTCATCGAGTAAAACAGAAGTAACATCCGGCGTTCCCCAAGAAGTGTAATAGGCCCCCTATTGTACCCGATCTACATTAACAACAAAGGAGACAATCTGAGTAGCCCTCTTAGATTGTTTGCAGATGATGTTGCCATTTACCGTCTTGTAATGACATCAGATGACGAATTGCAAAATGATTCAGATAAGATATCTGTATGGTGCGAAAAGTGGCAACTGACCCTGAATGATGGAAAATGTGAAGTCATTCACATGAGTACTAAAAGAAATCCGCTAAATTTCGATTAAGCGATAAGTCACACAAATCTGAAGGCTGTAAATTCAGATAAATACTTAGGAATTACAATTACAAATAATGTACATTTCAAAGACCACATAGACGATGTTACGGGAAGAGCAAACCAACGACTACGATTCATTGACAGAACACTTAGAACGTGCAACAGGTCTACTAAAGAGACTGCTTACACCACGCTTGTCCACCCTACTCTGGAGTATTGCTGTGCGGTGTGGGATCCGCATCAGGTGGGACTGACGGATGACATCGAAAAAGTTCAAAGAAGGGCAGCTCCTTTTGTATTATCGAGAAATAGGGGAGATAGTGCCACAGACATGATAATTGGATTGGAGTGGCAATCTTATGAAATTTCTATCCCCAGTTTTCTCCTCCAATTGCGAAAACATTCTGTTGGCGTCCACCTACACGGGGAGAAACGATCGCCACGATAAAATAAGATAAATCAGGGCTCGTACAAAAAAAAAGGAAGCGCTCGTTTTTCCCGCGCGGCGTTCGAGAGTGGAACGTTAGAGATACAGCGTGAAGGTAGTTCATTGAACGTTCTGCCAGTCACTTTACTGCGAATAGCAGAGTAATCACGTAGATATAGATGTAATAAAATTTCGCCGAGTCCAAATTTTAAGTAGAAAGTGGGCGTTGATAATAGGCACTTTGGTAACACTGTCACCACATGTGCGACTGGTATGTTGATTCAGTATTGTCTACGTCTGCTGCCAAGTTAGTTCAATGGGTAATGTTAAGCGTTAAAATATTCGAGTTGGAGTCCAGCTCGCTATGTAATTTTCTTACATCTTAATTTTGACCCGTGCAATAATGCTGCTTCCGCCCGGCTATTCAGTGCTCGGTGTGCCTGGCTACAATGCGGCGGATCTGTGTTCGATTCCCGTCACGGCCACGGATTTTTCCTTACTAGATGGGCTGGAACAGAATGCACTCAGCATCGCCATGCCAGCTGAGAAGCTACTTGAGTGAGGAGAAGCATCTAATGCCGCCTCTGGCTGGGCCCATCAAGACCAGAACGCGGAGCTGTGCTTTTATGGTAGAGTTCTAGTATAAGCTGTTTCTCGAACGATTGACACATATGGGCGCCTGTAGAAATTTATCCAAGAGGAAGCAACTTCTAAAACTGCCATTACTGATGTAGCTCATTCGGTGATCTTCAGGTTGCTAAATATATCTTTGTGTTTTCTGTTTGATATAATAATCCTAAATTTTGTAGGTTTTGAAAGCTATATATATATATATATATATATATATATATATATATATATATATATATATATATATATATATATTTGGGTAAATTACATCCCAGGCTAAACATTGAGCTGGATGTACCTGCGAAACTTCTAAAAGTCCTTTCAAAATAGCCTGCAAAACAGCAAGTTACCTTCATTTGGATGTATTATAAAGACTGAATGTTTGCTCAGCTGATTAAGCCTCTTTCGCCCTTTTCCTGTATCCACATATTATATACGAACAATCGAAATATTTTCATTTCTTTATTTTAGCTAAAGTATTTAGCATACTGTGTTTGTACGACATTGTACTATGTTTTATACATTTTGTACGTCATGACATACCTGTGACTTAACAACAGTGAATAAGTAACTGGAAACTTCTAGTGTACGGTTTATATTCCGCTGCTAAATTCCCCACAGATGTTGCCTTCGTCAGATCGCTCTAGTACGATGCAATTTATTCCATGTCCTACCATCCCGACCCTTCTTCTAATAAGTGGTGTAGTGGCTGAACATAAAATTTTGCCTAATGACTTTACCAAATTTTCTGGCTATCGGTCAGTTACCAAACTCGAATTAGCTCACCTGTTGTTACAGCAGGAATGACGAATTCTCCGTCCTGAAAATTAAACTGAAATAATGCTCCTTAAGTAAAACGAGGTAAAAAGATATTACATTGTGCATAAGTGCAACAGAAAGAAATACTGTTAACTGCAGCATCCAAATCTCCATGTAGCTATTCGTCGACGCTGTTGGCTATAAAAATGTTACCTCCCCATGAAAGGCTGTAGCGAAATGTAGGAAGACCTGCAGACGAAGTATGCCTGGTTAGTTTGTTACTTGGTTATATTGTCCATAGGTCAGCTGAACGATATCTTTATCGAAATGATGTGGAACAAGTCGGTTTACAAGGTATGCATACGTGATTAGTCTTAACTTTAATGTTGATTTATTATTTTTTAACATTAGTGTTAATTTATTATTTTTAGTCCTACTCATGCAGCTACACTAATTCTTTTAGACTATCAGTTTTTAAATAAGGTTTTTCGATGGAATTAAAGGATTATCCCAGGAGAAATGTTTTTAGGTTAGTTTGAAATGTGCCTTGCTTCCTGTCTGACATGTTATGTTATTGGGCAAATGATCAAAAAATTTTGTTTCTGCATATTGAACCAGTGTCTGAGCCACTGACAGTTTTAATAATGGGTAATAAAGGTAATAGAGTCGTCTACTGTCATAGGGTTGGACATCACTATTCTTCTCAAATTGTGACGGATTATTTACGACGAATTTCATTGGCGGATATATGTATTGTGACGGTGCAGCTAAAATGCATAACTCGGGGCAGTAACTGCCTGCTGTACTGAATATCACTCTCGAAACGAACCCTCACTTACATACTCTAGTTCCAGGTTCGCAACGATTTCGATATCGGTACTAAGATCGTTTTGTGAGAAGCTGATTATTTCCATAAACTGAAACCTTTACTCAAGAACTGCTTTCCAGCACGGAGAGATACTTAACAAGCAATAAGAAACCGCTGCGACTGAAAGCGCTTTTGAATTTAGACCGCAAATCGACACCGCCAGTTACTCTGCATTCTTTATTGAAACTCGATATTCCTTTCTACGCTGTCTTTCCAAAGAAAGTCCTCTTTTCTCTTCTTAGCAGCTTTTAATTTCAGCATCATCCCTAGAATTATATCTCAAAATTCTGTCTTCTGTTCCTGCTTTCCCAAAGTCCGTGTTTCACCTCCATAAAATTCCGTAGCCGAAATAAACACTCTTAGAAATGCATTCTTAAGTCTGCTTGTTAATCCGCCTTGCACCGTCCATTAAAGGTTATTTTACTGTCTATATATTAGAATTCCTAAATGTCGTCCACCACATGGCCGCAATTTTCAGGCAAATTTTGTGGCTAATCTCATTTCTCCTACTTCCTACTACTTCCGTCTTTCTTTGGTTTACTTCCAATCCGTATTCTGTACTCATTAGAAAAGTTTGGTAATTGTTCCTCACTTATACAAGAAACTTGAGAGGCCTTTTCCATTTCAGTATAGCCTCTATCCCTCATGAAATATGAAATATTCCCAGGGTTATATAAACCCTGCCAAGGAACAAGAGTGGCAGGAAGTTTATAGTGCCGATAACACAGATGATAAATACAACGCTTTCCTTCACATTTCTCATGCTCTTTGAGAGTTGCTTTCCATTAGAACGTTCTAAACGGGGTACCAGCATTAATAGGCATCCCGGGAGGCTGATTAGTGGGATAAGGATATCTTGTAGAAAAAAGCGGGAATTATAGCAAAATGGTAGAAGTAGTCACAATCAAGCTACAGTAGCCCTTTACAAACAGTACTGTAAGGTGCTGAAAAAATGATATTAGGAAGTCAAAGAGTATGTGGTGTGCAAATAGAATAGCTAATTTACAGGATAAAATTAAAACCACATGGTCAGCTGTGAAGGAAGTGTCTGGTCAGCAGCACAGGGTCGACGATATAAAGTCAGTTCGCATTAATAATATTTCTGTTACTGATAAATTTGATATATGTACAGTATTTAACAATCATTTTCTGAGCATTGCTGGTGAATTAAATAAAAATTTAGTTTCTACCGGAAATCATGTAACTTTCTTGGCAAATGCCTTTCCGAGATTAATGTCTGAAATACTCCTCTGTGATACAGACAACAGGGAGATTGAGTCAATAATTAAATCACTGAAGACTAAGGACTCTCATGGTTATGATGGAGTGTCTAGCAGAATATTAAAGTACTGTGCTGCACATGTTAGCCCTGTATTTAGCCATATTTGCTATTTTTGCTTTAGGAATGGTCAGTTTCCTGAGCGTTAAAGTACTCAGTAGTAAAGTCCCTTTATAAAAAGGGAGAAAGGGATAAAGTAGATAATTTTAGACATGTTTCTATGCCATCAGTGTTTACAAATGTTATTGCAAAGGTTGTGTATGTAAGGATAATTAATCGTTTTACATCACACGATTTGCTATCAAATGTACATTTCGTTTAACAACTGAAAATGCTATATTCTTTTTTCTCTGCGGGTACTGGATGGGTTAAACAAAAGGTTTCGAACGCCTGGCATATTTTTGGATTTAACTAAGGCATCTGATTATGTTGATCACAAAATATTGCTCCATAAGCTGGACCATTACGGAATATGGGGAATAGCTCAAAATTGGTTCACCTTTTACTTTAGCAACAGGCAGTAAAATGTCGTTAGTAACAATGTTCATAATGGCTGTGATGCGGGATCTGAGTGGGGTACTGTCAAATGGGGGGTGCCCCAGGGATCAGTGTTGGGGCCACTCCTGTTCATGCCCTCTAGTATTACAGGTAACTCTAAAATATTTCTGTTCGCTGATGACACTACCTTGATAGTAAAGGATGTTGTGTGCAACATTCGCTCGTTTTCAAACAGTGCAGTACATATCTAAGTTCATGACTTGTAGAAAACAAACTAACGCTAAATCACAGTAAGACTTAGTTTTCACAGTTTCTAATACACAGTTCAATAGAACCTGATCTTTTAATTTCACAGAATGGGCATGTGATTAGCGAAACTGAACAGTTCAAATTTCTAGGTGTTCAGATAGGTAGTAATCTGTCGTGGAAAGCCGACGTTCAGGATCTTGTTCAAAGACTTAATACTGCCATTTTTACTATTCGAACGGTATCAGAAGTGAGTGATCGTTCGACACGAAAATTTACTTTGCATATTTTCATTCGCTTATGTCGTACAGTATTATAATTTGGGGTAGCTCTTCCCATTCTAAAAAGATATTTTTGGCTCAGAAACGGGCAGTTCGGGCAATAAGTGGTGTGAGTTCATGAACCTCTTGTCGACCCCTGTTCACGAGTTTGGGTATTTTGACATTGACCTCTCAGTGTATATATTCCTTACTGTCATTTCTTGTTATTCCCAAGAATAAGTAGCTTTCACTCGATTAATACTCGGCAGAAATCAAACCTGCATTTGGATCGGACTTCCTTAACTCTTGTGCAGAAAGATGTGCAGTACACTGCTGCATCCATTTTCAATAAGCTACCACTCGAATTCAAAAATCTTAGTAGTAATCCACGCGCTTTCAAATCGAAACTGAAGAGTTTCCGCATGGGTCACTCCTTCTATTCTGTCGAGGAGTTTCTTGAAAAATTAAGCTGATTCTTATTGTACTGTTGATTGAGTTTATTTAAACTTATTGAATGATATTTTTCGGGTTCATAAACATTTATTTTTATCTGTTATCTGTTATTACTTTTGTGTTGTAATTTCATGTACTGACACGTTCCATGACCTTGGAGATTTGCTCCTCAGTTTGGTCCTACGTAACTTGACGTGTAAATAAGTAAATAAATAATCTCTAGGCTCAAAATTATACCAACTATGAAGACTCTTATACAGTTTTCACACAAGAACCAACAGTCAGAAATGAATATCTTAGTAGGTACGAGGTCTTGCGTGAGATTTACGTGCAAGCTGTTGAGCAAGCTGGGATAATGGGGAGCTTCTATCACTACTATAAATGCCTGATAGGTGGCTCTTTGAAGCCGCTTGTAAAGTCAGAGTAATCATCCTTGACACAAATCTGATGAGTGGAAGTGGAAAAGTTAACTCAACATTTACCTCAGCGGTATAAACTAAGGCCGCCAATAGTGTTTAATGAAACATTTATATTTGTTCTATCACTAGGAAACCTCCGATCTCGAAGGCACGAGGGAGCTGACCATGTACTGTAATCACGATTGTGGTATCGGTAAGTAGCTTCCGACAGCAGTCGATGTAACTTCAACGACAGAGTTTGTGAACAAGATCCATGGAGGTAAGACGGAAGATAGCGGTCAACATCACGTCAAGAACGTGGTCCTCAGAAGCGGAGTACAAACACTGATCGCTTGTTTGAGGACGGGCACAAACATCCGGCACTTGCATTAAGCGATCTAGAGAAATCAAGGAGAACCTAAATCTGGATGGTCGGACGCTGATTTCAACCGTCATCTGCCAGAATGCGTGGTTCAGTATGCTAACGGATGCCCACCCCCCTCGGTAACATCATGTGTGGCTGGAATTCAGATTTTAATTGATTCATTACGTTACTTTTGCTGACTCAGCTGCCAACATATAAAAGATCATAATCTGGAATGATTGCATAGGCTCAGTCATTGGTAAAGGACTTGGCAGAACTCGGTTCACTTGTAGAACGCACCATAGCTAACAGAGCTAACTGGAGATACAATGTTCTGTAGTTTTTACTATTATAGGTACAAACGAAAGCAGCTAATAAAGGACAATCAAACTAGTAAATAATCATAACAAACACAGGTCCGGAAACTGATGGCTTCTCTGAAATGGCATGCACAGGTGTAGTTATGACATTGTCACAACACTTTTCATACCTGTCTGGATGACGTGCGTTATGGTCAGAGGATGCATATGCGGTACACGTTTGATGGTGCACTGGCACACTTTCGTGTCGCTCTTCTGGAATACTTAATACGAGTCTTTGACAATGTCCTCGACTTGAATGAGTCGGTTTTTTTTTTTTTTTTTTTTTTTTTTTTTTTTTTTTTTGTATGTGGAAATACTTAAATGTATTCTACCCATGTTGACAGAGTCTATGGACACAGGGAACGCATTGTGGTGGATGTTCGCCAATGCATCTGATCTGGAACGCGCCTGGGATTTTTGAACGAGTGCTGGCATCGATGAGGGGAGGTGCTGAAGGCCGTCTCCACGTGGGCGGCGGCCACGTGCAACACTTGTTCTATAGTGTTTGTCCTCAAGTGTCTATCTGCATTCTGGATCCCCGGGGACTCTGTTACAAAGTGTTCTTCGAATCAGTCGTAATATGTCGTATCGGGTCCACTTTGGCTTCCCGGGTCGATGTTCAGTAGTATTTTTTGCTTTTCTGTTGTCTTCTACTCGCCCCTTTCGTTTGTACCTATAGTAAGACATAACCTGTATACAAACATGTGGAGCAAAAAATATCACGTGGCTATTTAATTCAGGGATACGTCACACTGGCACTGAAATTCCAGAATCAGATGATTGAAGGCAGACGACATATGCGCAGCGAAAGCCTGCTTGATTTCCAAGAGCCAGTTTTAAGTGAAAAATACATTAATACGATACAGTATTGCTCTCGTAGGGACTACATATTTAAACTAATAGCAGCTCACACGGAGATTTATAATGTGTCATTATTTTCTCTCTCTCTTCGCGAATCCTTTAGTAAGAGAATACAACATGCGGTAAAAGGAGGACGTAGTCTCTGTCGCGTCCTTCACAATAACTTGCAGAATGTGGGTGTAGATATAGGAGATTCAAGCAAAACACGAAAACACCGAGAGAAATACATACCTGAATATAAATCCTGACGCAAAGCAAGCCTGCAGGTTGCGCTGTGCCACTTTTCCACCAAAGGCACTTGCGCAATGTCCTCAATATGTTGCAAGTATCAGTTTTGACCAGAACAGTGTCCTGTGGAGTCGTGAGTGCCTTATGGTGTCGCTAAGTTGGAAAGAAAAACATAGGTACAGAGAAGGTAACTGCGATGGAACCATGTGCAACAGAAGAAATACTTTCCTTGATCGACGAAAGAAGAACGAAAATGTTCGGGGAGATTCAGGAATACAGAAATACAAGTCGCTGACGAATGAAAAAAATAGGAAGTGCAGGGAAACGGCTTCATGAAAAATGTACAGAAATCGTAAAAGAGATGATTGTCGAATGGACTGACTCAGAATATAGGGAAGCCAGAACAACCTTCTGTGAAATTAAAAGCAAGGGTGGTAACATTAAGAGTGCAGCGGGAATTCCACTGTCAAATGCAGAGGAGAGGCCGGAGAGGCGGAAAGAGTATATTAATGGCCTCTATAAGGGGGAAGATTTGTCTGATATGGTAGAAAAAGAAACAAGAGTCGATTGAGAAGTGATTGGGGATCCAGTATTAAAATCAGAATTTAAGAGAGCTTTGGAGGTCTTAGACCAAATAAGGCTGAAGGGATAGATAACACTCCATCAGAATTTCTAAAATCATTGAGAGAAGTGGGAACAAAACGACTATTCAAGCTGATGTGTAGAATGTATGAGTCTGGCGACATATCATCTGACTTTCGGAAAATTATCACTCATACAGTTCCGAAGACTGAAACTGACAAGTGCGAGAATTGATGCACAGTCAGTTTAACAGCTCATGCATCGAAGGTGGTGGCAAGAATAATATACAGAAGAATGGGAAAGTTGAGGATGTATTAGATGACGATCAGTTTGGCTTTAGGAAAGGTAAAGGCATCAGAGAGGCAATTCCGACGTTTTGGTTGATAATGGAAGCGAGACTAAAGAAAAAGCAAGACACTTTCTTAGGATTTGTTGACCTGGAAAAGGCGTTCGACAATGCCAAGTGGATAAGCTGTAGGCAGAGATGGGCAATATACAATACTTACAAGAGCTACGAAGGAATAATAAGAGTGACTGACCAAGAACGAAGTGTTCGGATTAAAAAGGGGTCCAATCTGTACATAGAAGAAGCAATGATGGAAATAAAAGAAAAGTTCAGGGGTGGAATTAAAATTCAAGGTGAAAAGTTATCTATGAACGATTCGCTGATGATATGATATCTTGAGTGAAAGAGAAGAAGAATTACATGATCTGCTGAATGGAATCAAAAGTTTGATGAGTACAGAGTATGGATTAAGAGTAAATCGAAAAAGACGAAGGTAAGGAAAGGCAGCTGAAATGAGAACAGCGAAAAACTTAACATCAGGATTGATGGTTACGAAGCAGATGAAGTTAAGGAATTCTGCTACCTAGGCAGCAAAATAACCAAAGACGGACGGTGCAAGAAGGACATCAAAAGCAGACTAGCACTGGCAAAAAGGGCATTCCTGGCCAAGGGACGTCTACTACTGTCAAACATAGGTCTTAATTTGAGGGAGAAGTTTCTGAGAATGTACGTTTGGAAAAAAGCATTGCATGGTAGTGAAACATGGACTGTGGGAAATCCGGAACAGTAGGGAAAAAGTATTTGAGATGTGGTGCTACAGTAGAATGTAGAAAATTCGGTGGACTGATAAGGTATGGAGTTAGAAGGTACTGCGCAGCATCGGAAAGGAAAGCAAAAACGCTGACAAGGAGGAGGGACAGGATGATAGGACATCTGTTAAGACAAGTGGCATCACATTTCAAAAGCTATTCTCTTCTTGTCTAAATTGTTTACCGTTCATATTTCACTTCCATACATGGCTACAATACATACAAATACTTTCAGAATTGACTTGCTGACACTAAAATCTATATTCCATGTTAACAAATTGCTCTGCTTCAAGAACGCTTTTCTTGCCATTGTCAGTCTACATTTTATATCCTCGCTACTCCGATCACAATCCGTTATCTTGCTTCCCAAATAGCAAAACTCATTCACCACTTTAAGTGCCTCATTTTCTAATCTAGTTCCTTCAGCGTCGCCTGATTTAATTCGACTACTTTCCATTACCCTCGTTTTGCTTTTGTTGATCTTATACCCTCCTTTCAAGACACTGTTCATTCCGTTAAACTGCTCTTCCAGGTCCTTTGCTGTCTCTGATAGAATTACAATGTCATCGGCAAACCTCAAAGTTTTTATTTCTTCTACATGGATTTTAATTCCTACTCCGAATTTTTCTGTTATTTTCTTTACTGCTTGCTCAATATATAGATTGAATAACATCGGAGATAGGCTACAACGTTGTCTCACTCACTTCCCAACCACTGCTTCATTTCGTGCCCCCCAACTGTTATGACATCTTGATTCTGTACAAATTGTAAATAGCCTTTCGCTCCCACCCTTGCCACCTTCAGGATTTGTAAGATAATATTCCAGTCGACATCGTCAAAAGCTTTCTCTAAGTCTACAAAGGCTATAAAATTAGGTTTACCTTTCCTTAGTCTATGTTCTATCACAAGTGCTAAGTATTGCCTCATGTATTCCTAAATTTCTCCGGAATCCAAACTGATCTCCCCCGAGATCGGTTTCCAGTAGTTTTGCGTTCCTCTGTAAAGGATTCGTGTTAGTATTTTGCAGCCTTTCCTTAACCTATCTTCTATTAGAAGTGGTAGGGTAAGTATTGCCTCGCGTATTCCTACATTTCTCCGGAATCCAAACTGATCTCCCCCAAGATCGGTTTCCAGTGGTTTTGCGTTCCTCTATAAAGGATTCGTGTTAGTATTTTGCAGCCGTGGCTTATGAAACTGGTAATTCAGTAATTTTCACACCTGTCAGCACCTGCTTTCTTGGGAACCGGGATATATACACGGATTCGTAAAGCTGAAACTTTTAGCTGATAGCGACGAGCTATTGAGATTCTTCGTGATACAGATTGTGTTGACGTACGCTTGAGTCTTCAGAGAAGAGAAACTGGTATAGAAAAAATTAAAAATACCACTCCGCTAAAATGTAAGGCACTACGGCGGCACAGCCGCAGATCGTCCTGGGGCGACTGATCACACGTAGGGATTTTCCTCGCAAGCCGTACGAGGCGAGACAGGGATGAATGAAAATGTAAGCGGCGCGGCCGCTCCCAAATCGAATCCCCGCCGGGCCGCGCACAATGAGACAGATTACCAGCGGCGCCCGGGAGCTGGCAGGCGGTCTGCGGAAGACTTTATACCGTATAAGCGACCGCGGACGCGGAGGAGGGAGGCCCGCGCCGTGGGAAAGAAAGGCGAAGCAAAATTAGGCGAGGGCGAGAGAAAGCGGGCGCAAGAAAAGAGTGGAGGGAGGGAAGACGGAGTGAAACCGCAGATCCAGTCCTTTCTCGGCACGCGTCTGGCCGGCTATATATATATAGCACAGCCGCTCAAAGTTACAATGAAGAAACTTCGAAATCACTTCCTCGACAACGCGAGCAAAATAACAGCGTCTCCGGACATAAAGTAGTTTGGAGGGAGAGCTAAAAAGATAAAAATTCTCGAGCGGCAGCCGAGGTCGGGCGGACATAAAGTGGTAATCAGGAAGTGTCGCGCGGCGTTTTGTTGAATGCCGCAGTGCGGGCGTCGTGGCGACCCGGTGGGACGCGGTGTCCACCGCTACTGTGTTCGCGAAGGGTAAGACGCAGCACCGTTCTATAGCGGAGACTGGGAGAATACCGACACCTCGCAAAATTTTTCCTTTTATTTTGGAATCTATCACTTCTGTGGAAAAATTCATGGCACACTGTGCGAGCCAGAAATGATAGACCGGTATCTGTACCAGGAACACTCTCGGAGGTACACTATATCATCAAAAGTATCCGGACACCTGGCTGTAAATGGCTTAGAAGTTCGTGGAGCCTCCACTGGTAATGCTGGAATTCAGTATGGTGTTGGCCGACCCTTAGCCTTGATGGCAGCTTCCATTCTCGCAGGCATACGTTCAGTCAGTTGCTGGAAGGTTTCTTGGAGAGTGGCAGCCCACGTTTCACGGAGTACTGCGTGAGGAGAGGTATAGATGTCGGTCGGTGAAGCCTGGCACGGAGTCGGCGTTCCACAACATCCCAAAGGTTGTCTGTAGGATTCAGGTCAGGGCCCTGTGCAGGCCAGTCCATTACAGGTATGTTACTGCCGTGTAACCACTCCGCCACAGGCCGTGCATCTACATCTGCATCTACATCTACATGATTACTCTGCAATTCACATTTAAGTGCTTGGCAGAGGGTTCATCGAACCACAATCATACTATCTCTCTACCATTCCACTCCTGAACATCGCGCGGGAAAAACGAACACCTAAACCTTTCTGTTCGAGCTCTGATTTCTGTTATTTTATTTTGATGATCATTCCTACTTATGTAGGTTGGGCTCAACAAAATATTTTCACATTCGGAAGAAAATGTTGGTGACTGAAATTTCGTAAATAGATCTCGCCGCGACGGAAAATGTCTTTGCTTTAATGACTTCCAACCCAACTCCGAATTTTACTGTTGCCACTACACACGATGGCAGATAACGTTCACCGGGCATTCGCCATATCCACACCCTGCCATCGGATCGTCACATTATGTACAGTGATTCATCAGTCCACACAACGTTTCTCCACTGTTCAATCGTCCAATGGCTATGCTCCTTACACCAAGCGAGGAGTCGTTTGGCATTTACCGTCGTGATGTGTGGCTTACGTGCAGCCAAATCCAAGTTTCTCACCACCCGCATAACTGTCGTAGTACTGGCAGTGGATCCTGATGCAGTTTGGAATTCCCGTGTGATGGTCTGGATAGATGTCTGCCTATTACACATTACGACCCTCTCCTACTGTCGGCGGTCTCTGTTAATCAACAAACGAGGTCGGCCTTTACGCTTTTGTCCTGTACGTGTCCCTTCACTTTTCCTGTTGAGGAGTGTGGAAATCTCGAGTACAGACGTGTGACACAAGTGATACCCAATAACCTGTGCTCGTTCGAACTCCGTGAGTTCCCCGGAGTGACCCATTCTGCTCTGTCACTGTGGATGATGACTACCGAGGTCGCTGATATGAAGTACCGGGTGGTAGGTGGCAGCACAATGCACCTAATACGAAAATTGTATGTTTCTGGTGGTGTCCGGATACTTTTGATCACATAGTGTATATAGGGTGAATCACCTAAAACTTGCACAGCAGGTACTGCGGAGTTGTAAAGTGCTGTTGATGTGCGGTTTTCACACAATGGATTGGTAGTCAGGGGCTCGTATATTTACCCAGTCAACAGATTCTAATAATATTTAGAATGTATATATTTTGTCCAAACATATTCTTTATATCGAACAATGACTATTGGCATTAGCAAACTAAAACTAGGACAAATCAGAATGTCAGTGCTGTTTGTTGCAGGCTTATAGTGCGAGCCCGTTACGAGATATCGGATTTTGAAAGCTTCCCACATCGACACTTCAACAATACCTGTGGTAGCACACATCAAACAAAGTGGATACGCTAGCTACGTGGATTCAGACAAGTGACAAAATAATTGACCTTCACATTCTGTGTTCAAAATGACAACGGGTAGCGGCAGTACACGCTTCCCGTCTGGTATGGAACGACTAGTGCGCACGTGCTGGCATTTCAGCGGAGATGTCCGGGCAGCTGCAGTAATACGTAGTTGCGTATCATCGGATGTGGTTGGTATATCCTTGTAGACAGCGTCTTTTGGTTTTCTCTAGAGAAAATAATCTACAGGCGTCAAATTCGGGGAAAGGGCCGACGAGGTACAGGTCCTCTCCATCCAATCCAACGATATGGAAACAATTCGTGAAGATATGCTGTACTACTTCGTGCGCTATGGGCTAGACAGTCCTCATGTTGGTACCACAGATAGTAGTGGTAGTAGTAGTAGTAACTTTATTCATCCATAGATCCTATTTCTTTTACAAGGATATAGGACATGTCAAAGTATTTACAAGTTTAGACCCTTTTAAAATAAGCTAATTCGGTTACACATACATTTAGACACTTCTAGTTAGAGACAATAATTTGATTTGGTCCTGGTATAAAATACTTTTTTTACAAATAACTTATTAAATAATGGAATGGCACACTGTTCACTCATATCTCACTATCAGTCACTGCACGCACTATACACACATTGTTTCGTAACAATTCACTCACTTCACACATAAACAGACACACACACATACAATCACGCACACACACTCACACACACACATATACACACACACACAAACACACACACACACCGGTGACCTCTGGGCCATTTTCTGTACCACAACTTCCCATTTGCTATCCAGAAAAAACTGAGTCAACATCCCTCTATAATGAGTGAGATGTAGAGCTCAGAAAGAGGAAGAGGTGTTAGTACTGTGCAATGCATAGCTTGGGGTAAGTTTTTCTAGAAAAGGAAAAAAGAAGGGAAAAAGCGCAGTGTGAAGGTGTTATGTGGAATGTTGGATGTTTTATAGTCATTATTATTATTATTTTGTATAAAATTTTTTACCAAAGCACTACTCTGTTTTATCCAAGTAATCCTTAAATATACAAAATGTATTGCATAAGAGGTACTTCTTAGCTGGCTTTTTAAATAAGTGTATTTTTTGCAATTTCTTTTGTCTCTTTTGGTAATTTATTGTACAGTTTTATTCCTTGGTAAAAATACTGATTTGAGTTTTATGTTTATTTTTTCTTGGTGGAAGCAAGTTCAGTTTAGCTCTTCTTCCATGGTCGTGGACAGAACTGTTAGTGCAGTAATTACCAATGTTATTTTTGAGGTGTACAACTGACTGGTACATGTATTCACATGGAGCAGTTAGAATCCACAGTGTTTTGAACAGATCTTTATAATGAACTTGACTACTATTTTTGGTTATGACTCTTATGGCTCTTTTCTGGAGTTTGAAAATTGTGTTCATATTTTGTGCATTTGTTCCCCAAAAAAGACTGCCATAGCTAAATACTGAGTGTACATATGAACTGTATGCAACTAAAAGACACTGATGATAGGGTTCTAAGGGCATAACATGCTGATGACATTCTGTTTGCAAGTACCCTTGTGTGTTGACACCACTTCCACTGAGAATCAATTCATTCCTAGAAATTTTGCATTTGTTACACAGTCTATAGAGGTGCTATCTACATTTAATTTAACATTGTCATTTTTCCTCTTCAAACTGAAATTCATGGCATTAGTTTTCTTTATGTTCAGTGTCACCTTATTGCTTATTGACCAATCGTAAACTTCTTTGAGAGCTTCATTTGCTTTCTCTGCAAGGAGTTCTCTTGTTTTCTCAGTGAATATAATACTGCTGTCATCAGCAAAGAGAGTTTTTTCAGCATGAGTAACACTATTGGGGAAGTCGTTGATGTATATCAGGAACAGTATTGGTCCTAACATGCTACCTACATTGCAGAACCCCTATATTAATGTATTCTGCTTCTGATAAATAATTTACTAAATGTTTAGATCTCTTTGAAGTTTGTGTCATCTCTACTCTTTGTATCCTATCTGCTAGGTATGATCGAAACCAGTCATTAGCTATCCCTCTTATCCCTAATGTTTCTAATTTACGAGTATTTAATAGAATCTTGTGGTCAACTGTATCAAAGCCCTTAGAAAGATCGAAAAATATGCCCCCAACACAGTCACTTTGTCAAGAGCATCAAGTACAACCTTTGTAAATTCTGTTTGGCTGACTCTGTATTTTTGCCACTTCGGAAACCAAACTGTGATTCGCTTAAAAGATTGTATTTATTCAGGTAATTCATTAATCTGTCTTTCATAATTGCTTCTATTATTTTTGAGAATCGTGACAGGACGGTAATGAGCCGGTAAATCTCTATGTCTTCTGCATTACCTTTCTTAAGCAAAGGTACAACTCTTTCCTGTTTTAACTACTTTGCAAATGTCCCTTATGTGAAGGATTCATTTATTATATTTGCTAAGGGGCCTTGTATAATCTCTATGCATTGTTTCAGTACACACACTGATACTTCATCTAAGCCTACTGACATTTTATTGTTTACTTTTGGGACAGGTTCCTCCTAGTCTGCAGAGGAACGTCTTCTAACATCCGTGGAAGATGGCCTGTTAGGAGACTGCGATAACTGTGCGCGTTCAGTGTTCTGTCTATGAAACACGGGCCTATGAGTTGATGGTTTACTATCCCGCACCACACGTTCACACCACATGGATGCTGGCGTTCCACCTGATGAAGCCAACGGGGCTTGTCAACAGACCAATAGTTCCTGTTTCGGCGGTTTACGTGGCCATGATTCGTAAATGTGGCTTCATCACCAAATAAAATATATGATACATCTGGAGAATCTTGTCTTAAATTACAGAAGCTAAAACGATTCTCATAATAGTTTCCATGCGGCTCTTAATGGAGAGAGATGTGACAGGGATGGAACCGATGTCGAAGGAGAATTCGTAGGATACTTTCCTCACTCATGTCACTTCCTTTTGCGATAGCGTGGGAGCTAACGTGCGGATCAACTGCAACAGCAGTATGAACATTAATTTTTCCTTTTCCGTAGTCATTTGTTTCCTTCTGGTACGTTGTCTACGTTTAACACTAGCACTTTCACGTAACTGGTCGAAGAGGTTGATAAGTAATTTCCGAGAAGGTTGGTTGTGGATTAGGATATATTGCCGTATACGTGGTACAAGAACGAACTGCATTCCTCCTACTCCTACACTCTCCATATAGCACCAGAATATCGGTTTTTCCTACACTGGTAAGTCTCATTGTCCGCTCACGAGCTACTGCCTGGACTGTCACACAATAACGGACTAGCAAGTCGGAATGCACTCAAGGAGCACACAAGCACACTGTAAAAAAAAAAAAAAAAAAAAAAAAAAAAAAAAAAAAAAAAAAAAAAAAAAAAAAAAAAAAAAAACCAACAACAACATCGTACCTACCGGCTACGTAGGTTGAACGGCACAAGCAAGTGTCTTTGTGAGAACTTTTACTAATACAATATCTCGTATACAACTCGCACTAGAGTCCTGCAACAAACACCATTGATATTGTAATTTACCCTACTTTTAGTTTGTTAATATCAGTAGCTATTGTTCTATTTAAAAATGTGTATGTCTGCTGTAAATGAATAGTTTCTAAGTATTATTACAATCTGTTTGTTGGTTAATAGTACGAGACCCTGAACATCAATCTATTCTATGAAAACTGCACATCAATTGCACACTCCATTTCAACAATATTTGCGGTGTGCGTTTTAGGTGATTTACCAATTATAAACATTTTCTCAATTCAGAAATCTGTCAGTATTTCCCCGAGTGCCTGTGTACTGTGCATACGAGGTGATACCAACAGACAACTTTCTGGGGAGGGCAACCACAGCTCTGAGACATCGTGAGTAACAGTAAAAAACACTCAACACTCAATAACCAAAGAAATCATTATAAAAATTACAACAACTAAGAAACTGAAGAATGTAGAGGGATTTCCAAATGATGCATACCTATATTAAGCTGCTTCATTTGCAGCTATCGTCAGTATAAACACATCTTCCGGTTTATAATGCTAACGCTGTCATGATATAGACGGACAATTACGAGGTCTCGACATTCAGAGAGTTATACACGTTAAGAGCCAAACAACACTGGTAGGTTGTCATACGAAAATTGAGTACACTCAAAGGACATTAGTCAAAAGTGTACAAACCATGCCTTCTGAATGAGAGAGGCCGGATAACACCACACAGAGTACATTACGGGATTTTGTAGATACCACGCGTATAAAACTGATTTAACTGAAACTTAAAACCCTGTATGATGTGGGTACATCTGCCCTAATGCTAACAGGCCGATGTGGCGAACGCAACCCGTGGAGGCTAGCAATTGTACTTCATAACAACAAAAGTGTGAAATACAGACAGGATAAAATCTCTGTTCTAACGAAGTAACAGATTTTATTATATTAACATATATCAAAATACGTGCAGAGCATGTTTCTCGAAAATGGTGTCCAAGTTGGAAAGAAATAACCCGTTTCAGCGTTACTGAAACCTAGAACTCAATTTATACTTGTTGCTGATGGTATTCTTCAGCTTAGCTTAGGATGTCTGTTTTTAAAACTAGAAACTGAGTCTTCTGCTGCCATTTTGTTAATTTCATTGAAATTGTGCTTGAGACCTACTATTTCGGCCCGGTCATAAGCAATTCGCCGCATCTTAAACACGGAAATGCCATAGAATAATTATACCCATGTAGTTACACGGTTGAATAATTACTGTTCTTGTTCAGCAGTAAAAACAGAACTTCCCGCCAAGGTAAGTTTCTTGTCTGAATTTGATTATCATCGATCTTGCTTCATACACTCCTGGAAATTGAAATAAGAACACCGTGAATTCATTGTCCCAGGAAGGGGAAACTTTATTGACACATTCCTGGGGTCAGATACATCACATGATCACACTGACAGAACCACAGGCACATAGACACAGGCAACAGAGCATGCACAATGTCGGCACTAGTACAATGTATATCCACCTTTCGCAGCAATGCAGGCTGCTATTCTCCCATGGAGACGATCGTAGAGATGCTGGATGTAGTCCTGTGGAACGGCTTGCCATGCCATTTCCACCTGGCGCCTCAGTTGGACCAGCGTTCGTGCTGGACGTGCTGACCGCGTGAGACGACGCTTCATCCAGTCCCAAACACGCTCAATGGGGGACAGATCCGGAGATCTTGCTGGCCAGGGTAGTTGACTTACACCTTCTAGAGCACGTTGGGTGGCACGGGATACATGCGGACGTGCATTGTCCTGTTGGAACAGCAAGTTCCCTTGCCGGTCTAGGAATGGTAGAACGATGGGTTCGATGACGGTTTGGATGTACCGTGCACTATTCAGTGTCCCCTCGACGATCACCAGTGGTGTACGGCCAGTGTAGGAGATCGCTCCCCACACCATGATGCTGGGTGTTGGCCCTGTGTGCCTCGGTCGTATGCAGTCCTGATTGTGGCGCTCACCTGCACGGCGCCAAACACGCATACGACCATCATTGGCACCAAGGCAGAAGCGACTCTCATCGCTGAAGACGACACGTCTCCATTCGTCCCTCCATTCACGCCTGTCGCGACACCACTGGAGGCGGGCTGCACGATGTTGGGGCGTGAGCGGAAGACGGCCTAACGGTGTGCGGGACCGTAGCCCAGCTTCATGGAGACGGTTGCGAATGGTCCTCGCCGATACCCCAGGAGCAACAGTGTCCCTAATTTGCTGGGAAGTGGCGGTGCGGTCCCCTACGGCACTGCGTAGGATCCTACGGTCTTGGCGTGCATCCGTGCGTCGCTGCGGTCCGGTCCCAGGTCGACGGGCACGTGCACCTTCCGCCGACCACTGGCGACAACATCGATGTACTGTGGAGACCTCACGCCCCACGTGTTGAGCAATTCGGCGGTACGTCCACCCGGCCTCCCGCATGCCCACTATACGCCCTCGCTCAAAGTCCGTCAACTGCACATACGGTTCACGTCCACGCTGTCGCGGCATGCTACCAGTGTTAAAGACTGCGATGGAGCTCCGTATGCCACGGCAAACTGGCTGAAACTGACGGCGGCGGTGCGCAAATGCTGCGCAGCTAGCGCCATTCGACGGCCAACACCGCGGTTCCTGGTGTGTCCGCTGTGCCGTGCGTGTGATCATTGCTTGTACAGCCCTCTCGCAGTGTCCGGAGCAAGTATGGTGGGTCTGACACACCGGTGTCAATGTGTTCTTTTTTCCATTTCCAGGAGTGTATTTTCAGTTCCTTTGATATGCCGCTCAGTGATCTCGAAGACTAACTATTTTTTAAAAAAAAGAATCAACCAGTCTTTACCGCAAAAAACATTTATTTTGATGGTAACAGGCTCCAGTCAGTTTGTGACCATCCTCAGACACTCATACTGAAGGAACGCAACAAATTTAACTATCAGTATTCATGTCCACTGTGAGGTACGGTGATCGTCGGAATGTATTTGTGAAAGTATCATATCATTTCAGAGGTTTCAGATCAGTAAAAAATTACAGAAAGTGTTATCTTTTGAGCATTCAAACAGTTTTAACACAAAGTCAAATGCATTAATTTTTATTTCCATTTGTTCTACAATAACAATAACAGTTCTGGTACAGTGATTTCTGGCAAGGCTAAATAGCTATGTTCAGGGGCAACATTTTTCACCAGAGTCATTTATCTTCCAGTCAAACAGTATATGTGTATTTAATAGAAAACGGATTTCTCTTTCGCAGGCGAATTGTTTGATGTACAGGATAGCCTGGATTTCTCATTGTTTAGCGTGTGCTTCATATACTTCCCTTCAGAATTTTAATTTCAGCACAGCTCTATTGCCCTGTACTGAGCTTTACGTATTTCCCGCATAATTATAATGGACATGACATTTCCGGCCATGAAAGTCTACATTTTAGTATCAGGCGCCTCTACGGGGACGAGATGTCAAGAGAAGTGAGACGCCTGGAAGGACTCCAGAAGAAGAGAGTGCAGCTTTTGTGTTTCCTCACATTCTTGTCTCGTTGCAGAGCCGTCGGCGCTATACCGCAGTTTCTGAAGATAAAGCGACTGTTCTATTCGGGAAAGGCACAACGTATTTTCTAACGGACTGAGGAGGCCTTACTATGAGAGCGCATTCAGCAGACCCGACGGGACTTGACAAGCACAAACTCTAAGTTATTGTCTCTCCATATTACTATCAGTAATAAACTGTGCAGCGGTGACTGGGATAAAATTGACAGACTACTGCATGATGCCATGGGGAAGCGTATGTTGACAACGTCTAGTAGACAGAAGAAGAAGTTTGATAATTTGCTACCTAATTAGACTGTTCGGCATTTAGACGTTACAAGGACCGTTATCAATTTATCCAAACGTTCGTTATCTGACGATGAGACATCTGTGCTTGCCAAGGGAGGAAATTTTGCTGTTAGTCCGCGTTTTGTGCCCACAGAAGAAAGCAGGAATTTGCAGTGTGGATTCTGTAACAGCTGAAGGAATCCGTATAGAAACAGTGAGAATATTAGCCAATGCAAAACCGCCGAAGAGTAATATAACTGTGGGTGAGAGAAGAGCCTTAAATCTCCTGAATGACGACAATAGTATTTTGATTCTCTCAGCTGACAAAGGAAGCGCAATGTTGGGTATGGATGTGGCCGACTGTCAGAGTAAAATTACTGATCTACTGGATCCGCATGCATATAGGAAGCTGAATAAGGACCCCACTAACAACGTTCTTAGAACTGTGTCGCGGTTAATAAAAAAGTCCTCTATTGAAGAGAGTGTACAGAAAGGTCTCTGTAATTCGGTTGCGCTTCCACCGAGGCTTTATGGATTGCCCAAAATTCATAAAGAAAATGTACCGTTAAGACCGATACTAAGTGCCATTGGTTCGCCCACCTACTCGTTAGCCAAGTTTTTGACTACGCTGCTAAAACCACATGTGGGCCGTTCGGGCTCTTATATAAAGAATTCGACACATTTCATCAGCAGATTAATTGGGCTTAGTGGTCCAGCAGGAGGACATATTGGTCAGCTTCGATGTGGTATCGCTGTTTACCGTGGTTCCACTTAATGATGCACTGGAACAGCTGGATCGAATTTTTCCTGCCGATATTTCAGAACTATTTAAGTGTTGTTTGACGACCACATACTTGAAGTGGAATGAACAGTTGTATGAGCAAACGGATGGCGTGGCTATGGGAAGCCCCCTAAGTCCCGTAATTGCAAACTTCTTTATGGAGAAATTCGAAGAACAGGCCTTAGGTACTGCCAGCAAAAAGCAAAATGTATGGTTCCGATACGTGGATGACACGTTTGTGCTGTGGAGACATGGCAGGGAGGAACTAAGCCGGTTCCACGAACATCTGAATAGTATAACTCGAGAAATTAGTTTACAGTGGCGGAGGAGGTAGACGGCAAATTACATTTCCTCGATGTGCTTGCTTTTAGAACCGACAATGGTAGTTTGGGCCAATTAGTATACCGCAAACCCACGCACACGGGTTGCGTTACAGAATGTACTACCCGTTATTTTATTGAGCAATATTCCCATACAATGTGAACATAGATAAAACCATTATGTATGTCCTTCCTTAGCCGAAGTATCCACGTGGGCATTGCATCACCCAGAAAAGAAAATGACCTTTTGTTTTGCAGTTCACACCTCCTGTCTTGGGGCTTTTCATACAACTCGTCTGAACACTGTAATCGCCAGCTTTTGCTTTACTCCTCACAAGATGGTTAATAAAATGAATACATTGTGCAACCCAGTAAATATCTGACAATAACAATTCCGGTGTATGTTACGTGCTTTATTTGTTTTCGTTGAGGACTTACCGCGCTCAGCGCAAACATTTCACTCTCGTTTCTCTCGTTTTGTTTGGATTGCAAAGTGGTGAAGTCACATCTTACCCACAATTATACAATGGAACAAAGAACCACCTGGATGTTGTTCTATTGGTCCTAATATTATTAACAGATTATTTTTCACATGATACGCAATCAACAAATGCAATAACTATGTAGCAGAAAAGTTTTTCATTAATAATTCAAGCTGCGAAAAAAATCGTACAGCTTCGTTGATATGCTGTGGAGTCATTTACACATCAAAAAAAGGTTTTGCATCACTCCGTTTCCCATAACTCCTAGACACAGACGTTGACTGTGGATGTATAGTGTCAAATGGCTCTGAGCACTATGGGACTTCTAAGGTCATCAGTCCCCTAGAACTTAGAACTACTTCAACCTAACTAACCTAAGGACATCACAAACCGCCATGCCCGAGGCAGGATTCGAACCTGCGACCGTAGCGGTTGCGCGGTTCCAGACTGTAGCGCGTAGTCCCGCTCGGTCACCCCGGCTTGCTATACAGTGTCACACAGTACTGTCACACAGTCCCTTTGACTGTTCAGAGATATCAGTAAACCCGACTAAAGATATAAACAACCATATATGAGCAGCACCTATTAGACGGAGGGGGTCCGACAGCCGATCAGTTCCAGTCATTCCACCAGGAAGGAGGTACACGGTTCGTGTCGTCTGTAGTTCAACTATGCCTAGACGGTCAATACATTGGTTCGATAGCGTCCGCATTGTTACTTTGTGCCAGGGAGGACTCTCAGCAAGGGAAGTGTCCTGGCGTCTCGGAGTGAACCAAAGCGATGTTGTTCTGACATTGAGGAGTAGAGAGAGACAGCAACCGTCGATGGCATGCCTCGCTGAGACCACCCATGGCTAGTACTGCAGTGGATGACCGCTACGTACGAATTATGGTTCGGAAAACCCTGACACCAACGCCACCTTGTTGAATAATGCTTTTTGTTCAGCCACAGGACGTCGTATTACGACTCAAACTATGCGCAATAGGGTGCATGATGCGCAACTTCACTACCGACGTCCATGGCGAGGTCCATCTTCGCAACCACGACACCATGCAGCGCGGTGCAGATGGGCCCTACAACATGAACTCAATTAAATGAAATTCATAGAACACAATCACTTTAACAAGTTGTACTAACAAAATTGCTCCAATGATCAAGTTGATTCTTGAATTATGTCATTACTCAGAATGTAGCTTTGCACCATATCGGCAACAAAATTCATTGTTAACAGTCCATTTCTGCAGAAGGCTGAAAAATATTTACCTTGTCTTCCGTTGACTTTTGTAGATCTCTAGGACGTTTCTGACGGTGTAATGAAATTTACTGATTGATGGTCTGTGTAGACGGTACGTACGTGCGTTTTTATATTTTGCATATCGAGAGTGTGAGTTAATTCCGCTCGGAGTGGCAGCGCGGTAACAGGCGCCATGTCACTAATTGTGCGGCCCGTCCCGCCGGAAGTTCTAATCCTCCTTCGGGCAAGGGTGTGAGTGTAGTCCTTAGCGCTAAGTTAGTTCAAGTAGTGTGTAAGTCTAGAGACCGATGGCCTCAGCAGTTTGGTCCCTTAGGAATTCACACACATTTGAACATTTTGAGTTATTTCTCGCTGTTGGCCGTAGTTGTATTTCATAGGGCAGCACAGCGGATAGCGACACGAGACCTGTTTTACAGTGGATGTATTAGACTTTCAGATCTCGATTCCGATTGGAGTCAAAAGAACCTATTGAGTATCCAGAACGTGTTGCGTTTTGCACCTACAGAACAGCAACTGCGGAAAATGTTACTCTTCTGCTTTCACCTCAAGAAATCTATTGCGGCGAAGTCCTCGTTTGTTAGAGGAAGCGAATGGAGGACATCCTCTGTCGGAATCAACACACGCAGATCGGTGTCGACGATTCTAAAACAACAATTTTGATGTGAGTGACGAGTGGCGTCCTGGTAGCTATGGTGTACCACGAGCTGCTACAGCCGGGTCTAACAATATAAAGTAAGCGCTTAGGGGCAAACGCCCGCAATATTTTCAGAGACACGACAAAGTCGTCCTGCTTCATGTCGGTGGAAAACCACGTGTTACAAACTGAATGAAGGGAATCTTGAAGGGACTTCGCGGGAATGTCTTAGCCAAAGCGCCATATTCTCCAGACAGAGCCCTTTCTGACTACCTTTATTTCGGTCCACGCAGCGCGGTCTTTCTGAACAATAATTCTTTTCAATGGTCTCAAATCCGGCTCCATGAGCCGATCGCCTCAAGTGAACGTGAATTTTTTTTGTCACGAATCCATTGGTTACCAGAAAATTGGGGAAAGGTTGTAGCTGCCGAACGTCACTACTTTCAGTGACCTATCTTACACGATTGTATCAAAATAAACATGACTTTTTCGTCCTGTAAATAGCGAGGATTAATTCAAATTCCCAACAGAATAGCAGAGAAACACTGACTGAAACTGATGGGCAGTAGCTTTGTTTGTGAGGCTTAATGACACTAACTTTCCTACCGAATATGCCCTTCTCTATGAATATTCTATCTTCAGAAGTGTTACACAAATCTCTCTCAATGAGCCGCACTCTCTCCCTTCTTTTTCTCTTATCCCTACCTACCGTCTACTCCATACTCATTTCTGGTCACCCTCTTCTTTCCCTCCTCTTGTCTTTCTCTTCTTTTTTCACCTTCTTTATCCCCTACCCCCACCCCGCTCTCTCTCTTGTAGCGATTATAAGAATCTAAACTCTCTTCATCAGTCGTTGTTCAAAACAGGAATCAGAAAGTAAGGTCTATGCTATTAATACTTAAAATGCTACAATGAAACTTTAAATCTGTCGCCGAATGCGTGCGGATATGAAATTCCATGGTAGATAAAAGCCTTGTGACGGTCTGGGACTCAAAATCTGGACGTCTGCCATTGGAGCTGCACCACTTCACTATTTTTTCGAGAACTTACAGAAGCATCATGCTGAATTAACAGCGAAACTATAACATGTCAAACTATTGCTCCAGTGACGGCTCTATCATACGGTATTCAGTTAAGAATACTCATTTCTACTCTTACGATTTTAGAGCACTTGCCTGCAGAACGCAAAGATCCCTGTTCCGAGTCTCGGCCTGCTCACAGTTTTAATTTGCCACCACGTATCATTACATAATATGATTTTCTTATCTTACGGCTTCCTACTATTGTGCTTGTTCGCGAAACCTTTGTACTATTCACAAACGTAAATCACAGCCGAGAGTAGCACGTATTCGTAAGTACTCTAATGTTCCATCTTCTGCAACTTATTCGTCCTTTATGAACCTGTTCTCTTTTGAAACTATAATCTGATTTTCCTACTGCTATTCTTATATTACCTATAGTACCCCTGAACATGGATGCAATTTGTAATAACGATTTACATTTGGTGCCTTATGCGAAAAATGATGTGTACGTGGCAGAGCTCTAACGTATCTGTAATTGCATTTCGTGTTTTCATCGAGGTAGTCAAACTTCGCTCAGTGTATGAGACTTCAGGGAAATTCTCAGTGGCCTGTTCAGTGAGTAATCGTTTGGCTGTTTCCATCTCGTTTACAAGCTATTCAAAACACACAACATAAAAGATAAAAGCGTTGCAACACAGACACATTTTTATAAAAACTTACATTAGAATTACATTAACTTGCATTGTGTCCGCTTTAAGTTGCGTGATACAATACCGCGAAATTCAAAGCTAATAGGAATGGAGATGAGTGTTTGCGATAAAAAAGGATTTGTAGTGAGATATGTAACTTGCGCCTGCGTTAGCATAGCAGCTGTGTCGTTTTGAAGTTTGTATTTTCGAGAATGTAGTACTTTATTCGACATCGGGTCATTACGGTAGTCTCTCTGGTAATATCGACGAGAGGAAAAATTTAAAGCGAAATTCGCTGTGTATAATACAAAATTAAGTCCTTCAGAAGAACACACAATACACTGTCGACCTCCTGAATTTTATTTTATGCAAACAATATAATATTTTTCGTAACAGTGCAATTAACGCAAACTGTTCTTGCTAATAAGTCTGTCCTTGAAGCAACACACACCTCTCAGCGCAGTATTTACAACGCCGGCACCATTTACCGGGAACGTGCTGTGCATGCAGCCGTTATTATGTACTCGCATTGCTCGCATTCCTGTGATGATGCATGAAAGAGCACCAGCATGCGACGGACGACAAAGTTGCAGCAGCCGGGTACTCTGCTGGAATTTTAATTAAACCGTCTTGGATGCAGTTCCGGGAACAGTCGAATTTCATAAGCCCGCCTCGTTCATTGAACTTCATTTCGCAAACACTCGCAATTCCAATAAGACATTCCTCGGAAACTTCTGTGTTTCGGCACAAGAATCGAAATAGAAACGCGTCAGTTTATTGAAATTAAAGCAATGTAATCCCATCGACTCCCGGAAATGCTAAAATTCGTAGACACTCTCATTAGCCGGTACGGGCACAGGGTATTCTTCTGTTCATCTGGTTTTACTTCTTGACGCGGATATGTCAGTAGCAGCAGAGCGGATGCCATGTTTAGAAGAGCTCTCGTATGGCTGTCAGCGGAAACGATAAGAGCGGCACTTTGTCAGAACAATGTATAGAATCTAGCTAGAGGAACAGAACGATCAGGAAGACAATAGTATCATAGACAAGTCCGCACTGATATGTTTGACCTCGTAAATACTTTCGAACGCTATCGGTGATTGGAAACTAAACTAACATTTAAGAAAAATAGTAACCTTTCCCATACTCTTTATGAGCATATGTGACGCGTAGAGATACATGAAATAAGGTGGTGACGGTTTCGTTTAGAAGTACCGCCTTTCCGGGAAACAATATTCGCGGTCTAATATCGTGTAAGGCCCCAACGAGTACACAGAAGTGCCGCAACACGACGTGGCATGCACTCGACTAATGTCCGAAGTAGTGCCGGAAGGAACTGGTACTATGAATCCTGCAGGGCTGTCCATAAATTTGTAAGAGTACAAGGGACTGGAGATCTCTTCTGAACAGCACTTTGCAAGGCATCCCAGATATGATCAATAATCTTCATGGTTTGGGGAGACCGGTGGGCAACAGAAGTGTTTTAAACTCAGAAAAATATCCTGGAGCCACTCTGTAGCAACTCTGAACGTGTGGGATGTGGCATTGTACTTCTGGAATTGCCCAAGTCCGTCGGAATGCACAATGCACATGAATGGATGCAGGTGATCAGACAGGATGCTTACGTACGTGTCACTGTAACAGTGGTATCGAGACGTATCAGGGGTCCATATCACTCCAACTCCACACGCTCCACACCATTACAGAAACTCCACCAGCTTGAACAGTTCCCTGCTCACATGCAGGATCCATGGATTCATGAGGTTGACTCCATACCCGTACACGTCCATATGCTCGACACAATTTGAAACGAGACTCGTCCGACCGGGCAACATGTTTCGAGTCATCAACAGTCCAGTGTCGGTGTTGACGGCCCCAGGAGAGGCGTAAAACATAGAGTTGTGCCGTCATCAAGTGTACACGAGTGGGCCTTCGCCACGGAAAGTCCATATCGATGATGTTTCGTTGAATGGTTCTCACGCTGATACTTGCTGATGGCCCAGCATAGAAATCTGCAGCAATTTGGGGAAGGGTTGGATTTTTGTCACGTTGAACGATTATCATCAGTCGTCGTTGGCCCCGTTTTTGCAGGATCTTTTTCCGGCCATAGCGATGTAGGAGATATGGTGTTTTACCGGAGTCCTGATACCTACGGTACACTCGAGAAATGGTCGTACGGGAAAATTTCCACTTCATCGCTACCTCGGAACTGCTGTGGCCCATCGCTCGTGCGCCGACTATAACACCACGTTCAAACTCACTTAAATCTTGATAACCTGCCACTGAAGCAGCAGTATCCGATCTAGCAACTGCACTAGACACTTTTTGTCTTACATAGGAGCCGCGCGGGATTAGCCAAGCGGTCTCAGTCGCTGCAGTCATGGGCTGTGCGGCTGGTCCCGGCGGAGGTTCGAGTCCTCTCTCGGGCATGTGTGTGTGTGTTTGTTCTTAGGATAATTTAGGTTAAGTAGTGTGTAAGTTTAGGGACTCATGACCTTAGCAGTTAAGTCCCAAATTTCACATACATTTGAACATTTTTTTTTCTTACATAGGTGCTGCTGACTGCAGCGCTGTATTTTGATTGTTTATGTATCTCTGTATTTGAATACGAATTCCTATACCAATTTCTTTGGTGCTTAGTGTATATACAGATGAGGCAAGATTCTCAGGGGAAGGCATAACTTTGAGATGTAGAGGTTGCCACAAAGGGAAATTGCAGATGGGCCGCGATGGTCGTGTTAGAAGACTTGACAAAAATTACTACTACTGTTGGAACAAATTTTAAGAAAATTGAACGTAGTCTGATACCAGTGCACTGTAATAATCGTGCAGCGGGGCGGTTTTGCGTGTTTTTGGGTGAAGACAAATTGCTTAGGTGTTTTTTTCAAACGCTTCCAGTACGCTGTACACACCATATGTCTACCACATACTCATGTTTGTAGCACACAAAGGTATTTAGGAAAAATGTAACTCTCGTAGATAACTGTTTCTAATGTATAGTTTCATATTAATTTTTCAGTGTCGCTGCAGAGTCGTTTGATACTATTTACGGCGGGGAGCTAGACTTCCGTCCGCATTGTAGCCCAGTGTCCTCGCTTAAAGCAAGAAGTGACAGTTAAGGTTTCACAGAAGGTCGACGACGAGGTCATTACAAAACAAAACAAAGTGGAAGCAGTATCCTTGTCGAAGGAAGCTCCGAGCATTCGCCTCACCAATAGACGGACCTAATTGAAACTCCACTCATCATTCTTGTACCAACCACTACCCCACCTTGCTCATTAGAAGTGCTCGACCCTAAAATCATATTGTGTGAACAAGTACCACTTGATTTTGGTCCGACCGTTTGATTACGATAAAAAACTTTTGACTATTGATAACGAATGCCACTGAGACAAAAGGATTTGTAGTGCGGCCACATTAGGAGCCTTTTCGTACCTGTGTTTCCAGATATACGATTTCAGTCTTGTCAACAGTGTACCACGATGCTTGAATTTTGCAATGATTTTCTTTTTTATACTAAATCCATCTACTATTTGAAACTGCCGTGGGCCTAAATAGCCGGCTCCGTAACGTATTAAAGACGAGATTTTAATCGCCGTAAGCGTTAATTCAGTGATATGTAACCACCAGAGGGCAAATACAAGACCATAGAACAGCATGTGGCTGATTTTCCCTAGAGTGATTCGGTCGTGTGCTGTTGCTTTTAAGCTCTTACAAAGAAGGATCAGTCGTAAGTCTGCAGGCTTTCGTGGCCATTGACGCTGAAGTTAAAATCTCCTGGATTATTAGACCGCGTCATATTTGCTCTAAATCGATCGACGCTTCGACCCCTCTGCTGGGATGTTTCTCAGGATCTTCCGTTGTTCACTACCTCTAGAATACTGCCAGAGACGTGTTCAAATGGTTCAAATGGCTCTGAGCACTATGGGACTTAACGTCTGAGGTCATCAGTCCCTAGAACTTAAAACTACTTAAACCTAGCTAACCTAAGGACACCACACACAGCCATGCCCGAGGCAGGATTCGAACCTGCGACCGTACCGGCCGCGCGGTTCCAGACTGTAGCGCCTTGAACCGCTCGACCACACCGGCTGGCAGAGACGTGTGTCGCGTCCCATTATAAAACGGAGTTTTCCCGCGTTCGTGCTGGAGAAGTGGTATTACTGGTTAAAATTCTTATGGCTACCATTGGTGGGCCATACTCATAGGTTTCTATTCACGCACGGATGCAGAAGAAGCGTCATTGTTGGTTAAACTCCTGTGGATACTATTGGTGGCCCATCGTCGTAGGATAGAAAGGCACTACTTCACACGACGAAGAAGGGTTACTGGTTGAAATTCCTCTTAATGCTATTGGTTGGCAGTCATCAATTGGCTAGATTCGAAACGGACATAGCAAGGGAGGGGGAATGTGTACCCAGAATATTATTGTCCGCCGAAGTGACTTGCAGCAAGTTGTTTATGTCGCTCGCACACCGCGGCTGCATATTCACTTCCTTGATGGCGGGAAGCCACGATGCCGGAAGCCTATAGCGGTTCTCACTATTGAAATTACGTACATTATTGGATATTTCAACCGCTCCTCGTACCTTTCTTCTATAAATGTTTGTTTCCTTCGCCAGCACTCGTATGATATTAAAATCGATGTCAGAGCCACAGTTCTCATAATGTTCCACTACTGCCGGTTTTCCACTTTGTTTTGGCCGCATGTGCCGTTCATGTACCTTAATGCGTTCTTTAACTCTTCTTCCCGTTTCGCCTGTATCAACTTTTCAGCAGCCACATGTCACTTGACAGACGCCTGCATTGTAGAGGCAATCAGGTGCATCCGTTTTGCATCGGAAAAAAATCTTTTATTTTGTTTTGGGTAAAGAAAGACGTCTGAACACTACTTTTCTTTAGAATTCTACTTATTCGGTCAGTGACCCGAGAAACTAACGGTAGCCTAACGGAATGAGAAGGCGGTGCCTCTTCATTTTTATTAGCGTTATTAATATTCCGCCTAAAAGCCCTGTCGATTGAATAATTATCATAGCCAATGTCTTCTTTAAAAAATTCAACTCTGATTCCAAGTTGTCGTCATCGCTGATACGGAAGGCACTTGAAGACAGAGTGTTGAGCACCCCTTGCTTCTGGGCTGGGCCCATGCGGCCAAAACAATGTGCAAAATTGGCAGTAGCGGAAGAACATGAGCACTGTGGCTCTGACATCGATTTTAATAACGTACGTGTGCTGGCTAAGGAAACAAATATTTATCGAAGAGAAGTCCGAGAAGCGGTTGGAATTTCCAAGAATGCATCTAATTTCAATAGAGAGGACGGCTATAGACTTCCAGCATCATGGTTCCCCACCATCGAGGAAGTGAATATGGGGCCGCGGTGTGCGAGCAACGTAAACAACGCGCTGCAAGTCACCTCGGCGGACAATAATATTTTGGGTAAACATGCCCCCTATGTTGCTCTGTCCGTTTCGAGTCTAGCCAATTGATGACTGCCAACCAATAGCATTAGGAGGAATTTCAACTAATAACCCATCTCCATCGTGTAGAACAGTGCCTTCCTATCCAATGACGATGGGCCACCAGTAGTATCCACAGGAGTTTAGCCAACAATGACGCTTCTTCTGCATCCCTGCGGGAATAGTAACCTATGAATATGGCTCACCAATGGTAGCCATAAGAATTTTAACTAATACCAACACTTATCCAGCACGTAAGCAGGAAAACGTCCTTTTTTAAGAGGATGCGACACATGTCTCTGCTAGCCGAGATCTGGATTTTCGTAATAAAATCTAAAAAAGGACGACTGATTTCTGCACTTCATAATTTATAAGTCACATAACAGTCGCTGATTGCACCCACTTTCCGGATGGAAGGTAACCTGAATTCTTTATTTGTAAAAAAACGGTCGGAACAAACCTGTCGCGTGTGGGTAACAGATGTTCAGGGTATGACGAGGAAATGCATATTCAGTTGTGCTTGTAGTGCTTTATGTTCAGATGTTATGTTGCGTGATGTGACTGTGTATAACATACCTGATGTCAAACTCAGAGAACAGATTTTGACAAGCTCAGTGTTATGCTTGTGGCAAGAAAAGACATGCACAATCCATATGTTTGCAATAGAATAAACATACGAATTCAGCCTACTCACACAAATCTAGTCACCAGGCTCATGTCATTAATGTAGTATATTCAAAGTCTGCTACAGGCATTCGATAAACTGGCATATGAACAGTTTCTTCAGAGATATGCCAGTCCAACAAACGTTTTTTTCATTTACTTCTTTGTGGGAATAGTGTGAAATTTCAGTTGGACATGGGTGCCTTTGTCACATTGCTAAATTGTCACACATATGAACTGTTAGGCTCCCCATGCCTGTCTAAAACTAGCACGGAACTGATGGCTTATAATGGACAAGTCCTTCCGATTCTCGAAACATGTACAGTCGAGGACAAAACGAGCGAGATTCCTCGCCTTTTCGTTATGCTGACCCACACAGCTTTAAAGTCTGCTACACAGCATTACAGGCAAGGCAACGAAGTGCTACCAATATACTAAGCACAAGCGTGAAATTGAAAATCTAACCGAACTTTGTCAGACTATTTTCAATCATGTGTAAGACTATCTTAATGCTGATTAGTGCGTTAAACACAACACCTAGATATAGGATATAAATGAAAGGAAAAACGCTAATTAGTATGAACTGTACTAATAAAAATTAATTTCAGCTTATCGAGATAACATAAGTGTTTTAGTAAGACAAAGTACCCCAGATTGTTACGAATTAGCAACATATTATGCGCATTCGGCCGCGAAACGGTCTGTTTCAACATTCAGACCAGTCATACTGGATTACTGCTGCTGACCTACCATGAAAGTGTGCAAATTTAGCAATGCATTAAGATTCATAACGAAATTGAGTTAAAAATCATTCAGTGCAACATTTAAGTCAATTCAGTTATTGGCAGAAGCGAAAAAAGTAGACAGCAATACGTATGAAATTCTACAAGAGTTTCCTACTGACATCCGTAGGGCACCGGTACAGAATAAAGGTAGCAATAAAACATATTGGGGGCGCGAGAATTTCTAAAAATTGGTTTACTGATAGTCTATCTGCATCCATTGAGATTAGAACCGAAAACAAGCCAAACCCCCCTCGCAATAGCAAACACCTTTCACTACGCTAGCAGACAACCCAGGCAAACAGCCCACTATTATTACTCCACACATGAATATGCCGTCAATTTCGCAATGAAAATGGCAAAATGATCTGCAGTTTATGTTGCATTGAGCTTTCTGGACTCATAAACATGAAATTTCTACCTTTATATCACCGCTTATGTGACAATCATTCGGAATGTTTATCGAAATAACAAAATACTGTTATTAGCGAGTAAATTTGGTAGGATAATTCTGCACAACCACAGGAAATAAACGGTGGCATAGATGCCTAATGTATTCTACAATATTTCGAATTCTCCGTTAGACTCGCCACCGCCAGTAAATTTTCATTAGTCAAAGTGTATCGTAGGCTAGCTAGCAATGGGAATGTTCGCACTTCTAAAACGCGAAAACGCGGTGGCATTAATACTGGGATCTGAATTACCACGTGTATGGGCAAATGGATTTTATTTGCATTCCTGTAAACGTGATTTGGATCGAAAGCTTAGCTACGATTAATATGCTGATGTATAGACTGCAACTAGAACATTTCGAATAAAGAGTAGGAAGAATTATTTATGCGGCCTTCGTCTTATGTAACTGTCGTAGCTCTTCTCGTTGTTATGATTTCGTCACCTAAATCGGTAAAAATGGAACCCTAAGCCTCACTTTCTTGACCGTCTTCCCGCTACCTAACCGTTAAAAACCTTTTACCTCGAGTACGGGTAATAATAAGTGGAAATGTGTCACACTTCCTGCGGTATACGGTCCCTTGGTGGTGCAAAAAAGTGAGCCTCTATGTCAACGCAATCTAAAGATACGGCCGTTTATGTAAAGAAAATTTACGCGAAAGGTCAAAAAATGGCTCTAAGAAGTATGCGACGAAACTCCTTAGGTCATCAGTCCCCTAGACCTAGAACTACTTAAACCTACCTAACCTAACACACATTTATGCCCAGGGAAGAATTCGAACCGACGGCGCAAGCAGCCGCGCGGTCTGCTATACGACGCCGTTGAACGCACGGCTATACCGCGCAGGCAAGCTGTTAATATCATCTGGCGTTGCTAAAAAGTTATTCACTTCTGGTGAATGATTTTCTGCGCAGTTCATTTAAGATAGAATAACTAAAATATATTTGATGTTACGGAATATGAAGGACGCCTAATTCATATCCCCTAGTCTCTATGTATGATGTTAGATTCGCAATCTGAGGATACGTACTATCCATAACCATACTTTAGCGCCAAGTCATCGTCACAGATATGCGAATACAACACATTGGCTTATACTTGAGGTATTTCGTTTCCCACGAAGTGGAGGCAGACGATGCTGTGGCGTATTCGAAGCGCGAGCTTCGCCAGTGCTAGCTATCTGAGCACATCAGCTGAGCTCAACGTTTTCTTCCTGCTGCTAGTCTAATGGACAATGGCAACATCGTAGTATACGTTTGACAAATATGTGACCATCGATTTACGTTCTTGAGGGGTTGATAATTATGTTAGTAAATCTACACGATATTTTATGTCCTTTATATTACATTTGCTACATGATTCGCACTGAAGACGTAGGAAATGTATATTACTTGGTCCAGGAAGCACGTTCCAAGAGAAATTGCTGCTTACATTGACATTTATGTTGCGAATTAGTCGTCTTATGCATCACATAGACAACGAGGATGATCTGTTTTGCTACAGTTGCTACATAGCTTAGTGGTATTGTGTGTTGGTGGCATTTTCAGTTTACATACTACGCATGAAACACACAATAAAAGCGTTGGACGCCTACAGTGATCAGTCTACTTGAAACACGTTTGTTGTCATCGTAATTTATGTAACTTGCTCTTCGACTTACAATTTGACAATTTGTGGAAAAATGTTTTACTTTGCTAATCCTAGTTTCAAACTTTGTCTGACTGCGAAAACGTAGGCATGAGGGAGTCGCTATTATAGCAAACTTTTGAATCCATTGGACACTTGAATTCTCTATAATGATCCTGAGAGTTTTGTTATTCCTCTTGTTATTTACTGTCCCAATGTCATCCGTGAGAACAAAATTAAAGGCAGTAGGATTAGGTTCCTTATCTATAAACTGTGTATTAATATTCTGCGCTGCTACATAAATTTTAAAGGTTATATATTCCTTACGTAAAACAGAGTATCGGTTTCAATCTCAGGATCGACGATAAACTTGAGAAATACAATTACCGAATAGTGGCATATCGATTATGATGGCTCCTCACCATCAACAATAGTTGTTACCCATAGTTTTGTATTTGCTATTTGACCGTCGTCACTCTTTAGAGACAAACCTGAACTATCCACAATACCATTTTTGACTTGCTTCTTAATATGTCCTATAACTACAGATTTCTTGAAAATATGAACTGTTAAATACGCTATACCACAAATTAAAAAGTTCCAGTTATTCTTCATATCTTGAAACATACTACCGTTCACTTTCACTGAAGAAAACATACATAGTAATAAAATGAAATCACAGATTAGAATCTCAAAGCATACTGTGAATGGTCAAAATGAAATGAACTAAAAATCATCTTCTTGTCTAAAACACTTCGACACTCAAAATTTTTTACACCTATGATGTTAATCCACATGTGGACAAATAGTGGATGTCATGAAGCAGCAATGTTTAGCCGTCACAAAATAATGTCTCAAAAACTAGTAAATAAAACTATTCTTCTACTATTGCTCCGAATCGCATATACCAACTTCCCTCTACTGCGTCAACGACTCGAAGTCTATTGGGTACTTGATTTTTCTCTTCTTTTTCGGGCCTCCTTACCTCCCCTTCTAGCCCAAACTTGGCTCTCCAATTACGCCTTCATCGGCGAGTTTCTCCTCAATATTTATCATTTGTGCTGAATTGCTCTTTACCCTTCTTGCTTATACACGTGTGTCATGTATTTTTAGAGACTGCCTGAATGTATAACGTATTTCTTCTCATAGCAAATTAAATATTACATATGTTGTTGTGAATTAATTTGTTTGTCCAGATTCCACTTACTGAGTTTCCGTAAGATTATGTAAAATATACGCCTGTAAAAAGAAATATCTTGAAACATCTGTTGCAGCTGATTGGTTAAGGGCTGAAAAACATCTCTACTGATGAAACTTCCTGGCAGATTATGACTGTGTGCCGGACCGAGATTCAAACTCGGGACCTTTGCCTTTCGCGGGCAAGTGCTCTACCAATTGAGCTACCCAAGCACGACTCACATCCCGTCCTCACAGCTCTACTTCTGCCAGTACCTCGTCTCCTACCTTCCAAACTATACAGAAGCTCTCCTGCGAACCTTTTGAAGGTAGGAGACGAGGTACTGGCAGAAGTAAAGCTGGGAGGACGGGGCGTGTGTCGTGCTTGCGTAGCTCAGTTGGTAGAGGACTTGCCCGCGAAAGACAAAGGACCCGAGTTCGGGTCTCGGTCCGGCACACAGTTTTAATCTGCCAGGAAGTTTCATATCAGCGCACACTCCGCTGCAGAGCGAAAATCTCATCTCTGCTGCTGCTGATTAGTATCGCGTATAGCCTCCTTCGGCTTCCACAACGGCTCGAAGTCTGTTGAGCATTGAGTCCACAACTCGAGCCACATAACTAGAAGATTCATGGAACTCATTCCAAGCGTCATGAATCACATCAGAAAGCTGTCGGCGAGTCGACGGCGACTATCAAATGGCTCTGAGCACCATGCGACTTACCTTCTGAGGTCATCAGTCGCCTAGAACTTAGAGCTAATTAAACCTGACTAACCTAAGAACATCAAACACATCCATGCCCGAGGCAGGATTCGGTGACTATCCCCTTTCCCGTATTACTCTGAGTATTTCTGCCCAAATATTCTCAATGGGATTCATGTCAGCTCCTTTAGGTGGTCATTCCATTACAGTAATATTACTATGGTCGTCGAACCACATCTTTGCCACACGTGCCATATGAATAGGCGAGCGATCTTGTTGGAACATGATCCGATTATCGCCAAATCTTGCTGTCACAAAAGGCAACATCACGTTCTCCAAAACTGATATGTAATTGCGCACATCGAGTCTTCCTTTCACTGCCCACAGGAGCCCACACCCTTCGGCCGATATCCAAGCTCATACCGTTACCGACTCCTGCCACTCCTTCGGCAACTGTCAATATATTTTGGATTATACCTCGCATCTTTTGGCCCGTAAACAAGTACTTCTCCGGTTGATGCCGTAGAGAAAACTTTTTTGTCCGTGAAACTCACTCGCCTCCAAAACTGGAGAGGTTTGTTGACATTTTCAGCAGCAAAAGCAAGGCGGGCGTCTCTGTGGGAAACAGTCAATGTCTCTTTCACAGTAACGCTTCTTGCTCTCAGTCCACCTTCCCTTAGACGACTAGTGGCGGTCTTACTGCTGACATTGAGACCCAAAGTCTGCTGAATTTGTTGTGCGTTGGCAAATGGGTGGTTCTCACCGAAACGGCGTATCTGCCGATCCTGAGCTGCTGTTGTTTTGCGGCGACGGCCATGAGGCCTCCCATTCAGGTTACCACCCTCTTCCTTTCGTCTAATCCACCTGGCTACCGTCGACTTGTGAAGACCCATAGTTCTTGCTATATAGCCATTTGAAAATCCCTCTGCATGGAGTGCTATTAGAGCGCCCTTGTCTGCCGCAGCCAGATGGGCCATTTAGCGTTGACTGAATGATTCGTCGCGGTTAATATCTGCTGCGAAAACAGCGTTAGTAGGAAACAGACTGCCTCCTCCACGATTGCAGCCACAACGCAGTGGCCAAGTATGTGTAACACGGAAATCGATGGCATAAACGAGAGATCGCAAGCCCGTACCCGTGTCATTACCTAATGGAGCAACTTAGAATCCGTAATTTTTCTCAGAAGGGATTGGTCCGCTCTTGTCATGTCTTATCCTGATAAATATTATATGAAATGAAATGTTTACGTTTTGCATATATGGCATTCATAACGCGAGAAACATTGCTGAAATATATGAGGTAACCTGAAGAACACTCCGTGAATTTTAGCTGTAGAGGGAAAACGTGTTTATCCTCGCTCGCCGTGTTTCCAAGTGGCGCAGTTACTCTGAGGCATACATGGTTCTCGTCAGGCGTAAGAAGCGACTCGACTAACGAGGGGAACTCGCCAGGTGCCATTCGCTGATTGACCGGAAACTTTGCTCAGTGAAGGAGAGGACAAAATAAGCTAACATTTGTTTCGACTTATATGCAGACAGTCGACCGTTTTCGAGAAAACGACGATCAAAGTTACCAACGCGCTGTTGCTATAGTGTAGATACCTTTTGCGATCGAGAATGCAATTGAATCGGTGGCTCAGTGGCTACCGTTGTTCCTTCTTAACTTTGATTCCCGAGTTCCAGACCATATTGGTTTTTTTATTATTAAACTTCCTGGCAGATTAAAACTGTGTGCCCGACCGAGACTCGAACTCGGGACCTTTGCCTTTCGCGGGCAAGCGCTCTACCATCTGAGCTACCGAAGCACGACTCACGCCCGGTCCTCACAGCTTTACTTCTGCCAGTATCTCGTCTCTTTTATTATTATTTTTTCCTCCCTCTCTATCAGAATTATCTACGAATGTTTTTTCAATTTATGTTGAAATAATGTTGTCTTATTCGTCAATTAACATTCTGTGTAATTAATGAATTAAAAAAATAATAAAGGAATGAAAAAATAACAATAAATATTTTTGAACCTCCTTACAACCTGTAAGGTTGCAAGGACATTCACAAATATTTTACATCATTTTCTCATTCGCTTTTTTTTTTTTTAACTTCTTTCATTACACAGTAAATAATTGACGAATAACGACAACATTGTTTCAACGTAAGTTGGAATAAACATTCGTAGATAATTCAGAGAGTGAGGGGGGGGAAAAGAAAAACAACCGGATTTCGCACTCGCAGCGCAAAGTTCTGACGTCGCGACGGAAGCCGCTGACCCACCGCTTGAATTGAATCCTTACACGCTAAAAGGTATGTACACTACAGCAACAGCTCATTGGAAACTTGGACTGTCGTTTTCTCAGAAGCGGTCGACTGTATGCAGTTAAACCGAGACACGCATTCGCTTATTTTGTCCCCTCTTTCACTGAGCGAAGTTTCAGCAAGATCGGAGTATGATACTTTGCGGATCCCCTCGTAAGTGGCGTGCGTTGCGACTCAGTAGACAGTAACAATTTAGTACTTTGAAACAGTTACGTGTGGTGCACGAGAAATGTACTCTGTTGAATGAGGAATACATCAAACACGAAAGCTGCATCCAGTAACAATAATTAACTTTCGGTTACATGACAAAAAACAAGTCGAAATACCGTCAGTTCATATCAGTACCCAGTAAAACTTAAACTGGAACGATCGCAAACTTACTTTTGTGGGGAAGGCAAACGAAAGACTGGGTTTTATTGGCCGCACACTACGAATACGCAACACGTCTACTGAAAACACTGCCTACACTACGTTTGTCCGTCGACTGCTATAGTATTTCTGCGCGGTATAGTATCCTTGACAGACGTGATTGATGGTGCACGCCAAAAACATCCAAGGAACAATAGCACGATTTGTAATGTCACGAATTAGAGGAGGGAGAGTCCCAGATTTGACAAGCGAGTTGGGGTGACATTCATGAAAACAAAAGCGTTTTTCGAAGTCCCGAGATCTTTTAACGAAATTTCAATCACCAAAATCTGTTCTGAATCTCAAAACATTATTTCCTCGAGAACCTACACAGGAAGAAATGACCATAGTAATAATGTAATTCAGAGCTCGTAAGAAAAGATTTAAGGGGTCCTTTTTCCCGCACGCTGTTAAAGAGTGGGATGCTAGAGAAATAGTCCGAAGGTGGTTCGATGAACCCTCTGCCAGGCACGTAAGTCTGGATTGCAAAGAAATCCTGTACATGTAGTCATGCTGATGTAACAACGAAATTATGTTGTAATTGCGACATGTGAGTTACACTTTATTTGAACATCGAAGTTGTTTGCTGTTTGTTTATTTTTTTGTTCATTATTTTTGTTGTTGTGGCAAGGTCTTATGACCGAGCGAGGTGGCGCAGTAGTTAGACACTGGACTCGCATTCGGGAGGACGACGGTTCAATCCCGCGTCCGGCCATCCTGATTTAGGTTTTCCGTGATTTCCCTAAATTGCTCCAGGCAAATGCCGGGATGGTTCCTCTGCAAGGGCACGGCCGGCTTCCTTCCCCATCCTCCCCTAATTCGATGAGACCGATGACCACACTGACTGGTCTCTTTCCCCAACAAACCAACCAACCAACCAAGGTCTTATGGGACCAAACTGCTGAGGTCATCGGCCTAAGCTTACACACTAATTAATGTAACTTAAACTACTTTACGCTAAGGAAGCCGCGCGGACCGTGACAAGAAGCCTCAGACCGAACGGCTACCCCGCGCGGCTTCAATATTTTCAGCCATAGACAGACACCTAGGTGCCTTAAATTGATACTGAAATAGTCATGCATGGACCAATAACAATAAATTCTTAAATACTTGTTATGGTACTGCAGTATCAGTCAGCGTCTTCAGAATTGGATATCGCATACAACGTTCCTAGTGTGTTTATAAGTGGATATTGCAGACGACTTCGAAGAAAATCTGATTGTAGCTTCGTAGAAGTTCCATGATCAAACGACCTGAGTTGCTGGCGAATACAGTTTATCCTTACTAGACAGAACATATTATCATTATACATCAGGTGAAAAGGGTGGCCGAGCGGTTCTAGGCGCTTCTGTCACGAACCGCGCGGCTGCTGCAGTAGCTGGTTGGAATCCTACCTCGGCCATGGGTGTGTGCGATGTCCTTAGGTTACGTAGGTTTAAGTAGTTCTAGGTCTAGGGGACTAACGACTTGGGCAGTTTGGTCGCATAGTTCTTAGAGCCATTTTTTGACCTTTCGCGTAAATTTTCTTTACATAAACGGCCATATATTTAGATTGCGTTGACATAGAGGCTCACTTTTTTACACCACCAAGGGAACTTATACCGCAGTAAATGCGATACATATCTGATTACTGCGTCTACCCGTACTCAAGGTGAAAGGGTTTTAAGGGTTGGGCAGACAGATAGACGGTCAAGAAAACGAGACCAGTAGAGTTCCATTTTCACCGATTTAGGTGACTAAATCCCAACAACGAAAATAGCTACGACAGTTACTGAAGACGAGGGCTGCATAAATAATTCCCCCTACTCTTCATTCGAAATGTTCTGGTTGCAGCTGATACATCATCAAATTAATCTTAGCTACGCTTTCGATCCAATTCATCTTTACAGGAATGCAAATAAAATCCATTTCCTATACACGTGGTTAATTCAGATCCCAGTATTAATGCCACCGCGTTTTCGCGTTTTAGAAGTGCGAGCATTTCCATTGCCAGCTAGCTTAAGAAACACTTTGACTAATGAAAATTTGCTGGCTGTGGCAAGTCTAATGGAGAATTCGAAACATTGTACAATACGTCTCGAATGAAAAACAGCCCACAGTTGCACTAAGTTATGTTTATTTTAAACCTTGACCATGGTTTCTGCTATAAAAATATAATACCCTTCATCAGGAGTCATATACACAAATAAATGAAAAATGCCTTGGCCCTGCAGCGTCAAGACCAATAAAAAAATTTAACAGAGATAGTGGCGGAGGACATGCGGTGCCATCTGTAATTTTACTTTTGTTCGTAACAGCCTTATGTCTGTTGAACGCCCGGGTTCCAGGGCCGATTCCCGGCGGGGTCAGGGATTTTCTCTGCCTCGTGATGACTGGATGTTGTGTGATGTCCTTAGGTTGGTTAGGTTTAAGTTCTACGGGACTGATGACCAGAGATGTTAAGTCCCATAATGTTCAGAGCCATTTGAACCATTTTGTATGTTGAAGTTGTTTTATTTTATTGGTCTTGACGCAGCTGCTGGGCCAAGACATTTTTCATTTATTAGTGTGTGACGTCTGAAGAAGGCTATATTATTACAGCAGAAACCATGGTCAAGGTTTAAAATAAACATAATTTAGTGCAACTGTGGGCTGTTTTCCATTCGAGACAATTTCGAAACGGTTGTTGTTGTCGCTGCCATGACGAAAATAATGGAATTGTAGAATACCTTTGGCAGCTATGATGACGTTTATTTCCTGGGGTGGTGCAGAATTATCCTACTAAATTTACTCGCTAATAACAGTATTTTGTTATTTCGATAAACATCCCGAATGATTTTCACATAAGCGGTTACATAAAGGTAGAAATTTCATGTTTTTGAGTCCAGAAAGCTCTATTCAACATAAACTGCAGATCAATTTGCCATTTTCATTGCGAAATTGTCGGCCTATTCATGTATGAGGTAATAATAGAGGGCTGTTTGCCTGGGTTGTCTGCTAGCGTAGTGAAAGGTGTTTGCTACTGGTTTGTTTTCGGTTCTGATCTTGATGGAGGCACATAGCCTATCAGTAAACCAATTTTAAGAAATTCTCGCGCCCCCAATACGTTTTATTGCTATCTTTATTCTGTACTAGCGCCCTACGGATGTCAATATGAAACACTTGTAGAATTTCATACTTATTACTGCGTACTTTTTTCGCTTCTGCCAATAACTGAACTGACTTAAATGTGGCACTGAAAGATTTTTAACTGAATTTGGTTATGAATCTTCATGCATTGCTAAATTTGCACACTTTCATGGTAGGTCAGTAACGGTAATCCAGTAGACTGGTCTAAACGTGGCCGAATGCGCATAATATGTTGCTAATTCGTAACAATCTGGGGTACTTTGTCTTACTAAAACACTTATGTTATCTCGATAAGCTAAAATTCATTTTTGTTAGTACAGTTCATACTAATTAGCGTTTCTTCTTTCATTTATATCCTATATTTACGTGTTGTGTTCAGCATTAAGACAGGCTTACACATGGTTGAAAACAGTGTCACAAAATTTAGATAGTTTTTCAATTTCACGCCTGTGCTTAGTATGTTGGTAGCACTTCGTCGCCTTGTCTGTTATGCTGTGTAGCAGACTTTATAGCTGTGCGGGTTCTCATACCGAAAAGGCGAGGGGTCTCACTCGTTTTGTCCACGACTGTACTTTGCGTGCCACGTATCACATGCATACGTGAACAGTGACTTTTACGGTGCTAAAATCAGGCGACTGTGAGAACATATTTGATCTTGATTCATTTGATTTGTTTGGCTTTCACATTCAGGACAATGTGTTGTCGGTGCCTGCATTCCATGCAAAACACACACACACACACACACACACACACACACACACACACACAAATGTTCAAAAATGGAACTTAACTGCTAAGGTCATCAGTCCCTAAGCTTACACACTACTTAACCTAAATTATCCTAAGGACAAACACACACTCCCATGCCCGAGGGAGGACTCGAACCTCCGCCGGGATCAGCCGCACAGTGCAAAAGACAGTGTAGCTAGCTTGCTCAAAGAATTCCCTGAACTCTCTTCTGAAGTTTTAGGCAAGGTTAATAATTTGTTGCACGTATTACTCTGAAAGACAGTGCTCAGCCGAAATTTTGCCGGGCCAGAACTGTTGCCATTGCATTACCGGACAAAGTTGCTGCTGAACGTAAAGACCTGCAAGACAGCATTATTCTGTTTGGCACGCCCACTAGTTTTGCTCCCCAAACCTTCAGGTCACATTCGCCTCTATGTTACCTTAAGCCTGCAGTCAACCCACAAACTGTGACTGATACTTATCCATTGCCATACCCAGAGGATCTCATGGGCAGATTAGGCGTCGATCGCTATTTTTTAAAACTTGATTTGCACGACGCGTATCTTCAAATACCGCTCTATGAAGAATCTCAAAAAGTGGGAGTAGTAAATACTCATTAGGTCTTGCTTAAATTTTACGTTTGCCTTTTGGCAGTGCTTCCGTACCCACCATTTTCCAACGGTATTTAGAACAGCTGACTGCACAAATGTCAACTGTTTAAACTATTTGGACGATACTGTCGTAGCAGGCCTTAAACCTTAAGATCATATTGGAAATTTGCGTGCCTTGTTTCGTCTGTTACCTGATGCATGACTAACGTGTAGACTGGACAAGTGTGATTCTTTTAACCCTGAGTTGCAGTATCTTGGTCAGATCATAAACAGTCAAGGTGTACATCCTCTTCAGTCGCATTTGTTAGTCACACGAGACTTGCCAGTTCCTCGCAGTGTCACAGAATTGCAGTCAGTTTTAGGGAAAATGAGCTATTATGTTCGGTTAATACCGAATGCTACAAGAAACGTAGCTCCATTGCATGGCTTGCGTTGCAAGAATGTCCCCTTTGTTTTGACGGACGAGTGCCAAGTATCTTTTCTAAATTGGACACAGTTTATGAAACTACCTGGCGTTAGCTACATTAGGGCGGGAGTCACACTTCCCTGACAGTCACATTCTACAGCTGATAAGATCATCAATACACTTTAATTATGATCGCTAGCACATATAAAAAATGTCGCTTCATTTGTTATTAAATCTGCCGATTGTCCAGATTTACGTGCCGTCTGTCTTACCACGTAGTAGAACATCAGCTGCTCGTTCCTCTGTCCCACTGATACCTTGACAATCCACGCACAGAGAGATAGGATAGTCGAACAACAGCTGACGATTACAGCTTCTGCCCCGCACTGTCAACCTCGTCACCAGCTCCCGAGTACACCACCCTCCTTGCAGCATGTGTCAGTGCTCGGCGGTGCCGTACTGCTCGGCTAGGGGCGACCTCTCTTCGTGGTCAGAGTTACTTCCAGAAGGCCGCGCGACGCTGGTGCTCGCTGCTCTGTCCACAACTCCACTATCCAGTTCACCTCACTCCGCTGCCCCCACGACAACACTCAGAAATCGATTATACAGATCAGCTGCTTAGCTCGTGTCTCAGAAACACAGCCGAAAAACTGTGGATCGACCGCGATCCAGCGAGGTCGATTCTTCGACAAGGGTAACTACTCGCTTTGCTCTTCATGACCATCCTCATTCTCAGATCCTAAATGCCAAATCCCTTGCTGTTGGAATCAGAAAGTATGCCCCCCACCCGACATTCCTATCACCTAAATCATCTCTCTCAAAGACTCTTTCCTCATCAAATCAACCAATCACAATTTCCACCTCCCCCCCCCCCCCCCCCGACCTCCCAATAAAACAGCGCCCAAATGCCTCCTATGTAACGACCACCTTCTTTCTGATTGTGAGGATCCTCCCACATGACCCCATCATGCACAATCCCACATTTTTAAGCAATGTCCCAAACTAGATCTCATCCCCTATGATGATGCTCAACCTACCTACTCTGTCAAGTGCACCCCCACCCATCAAACCTGAATTTACTGGGCCCATGCCCATAGGCCCTGTAATGTCGTATGATGTGGCTCAGCCTGGGAAAGCTGTTTACAAGGCAAGTTGGTTTATACGTGTCACCAACGTGCATGAAATTTATCAAAAAAGGCATCATTCCATCAGAACCAGCTTCGGCGTGCAACTTTTTTTGGAGTTATCAGTCCTCTGACTGTTTTGATGCGATTTCTTCAGATTTTTCCTGCAGTGATTCCGTCTCATCTTTCCTGCACTTTCTATTTACTTCATTCCTCAGTGACTTATATTTCTGTATTCCTAAATATCCCCGAACATTTTTGTGCTTTCTTCTTTGATCGAACAACTGCAGTATTTCTTCACCCATGGATTCTTCGCCGTTACCTTCTTCTTACCTATGTTTTTCTTTCCAACTTTTGTGATTGCCCTCTTCCGAAATGTCCATTTCTCTTCAGTGTACTACTTACTGAGCTATTCCTTATTGCTGTATCTGCAGCCTCAGAGAATTTCACGCGTATCTCGTCATTTCTTTGTACTTCAGCATCCCACTTCATTGCGTATTGATTTTATCTAACCAACCTCTTAAACTTCAGTCCACTCTTCATCACTGCTACATTGTGATCTGATTCTGTATCTGCTCCTGGGTATGCCTTAATCCAATATCTTATTTCGGAAACTCTGTCTGGCCACGACGTAATCTAACTGAAATCTTATTATATCGCCTGGCCTTTTCCTAGTATACCTGCTCCTCTTGTGATTGTTGAGCAGGGTATTCGCTATTACTAGCTGAAATTTACTGCTGAATTCAGTTAGTGTTTCTCCTCTCTAATTCTTGTCCCAAACCGATATTCTCCCGTCGCCTTTTCTTCTAATCCTTTCTGTGCAACTACATTCCAGCCTCCCATGACTATTAGATGTTCATCTCCCTTTACGTACTCTATTATCCTTTCAATATCCACGTATACTTTCTCTATACCTTCTTCTTCAGCTTGCGACGTCGACATGTATACTTGAACTATTGTTGTCGGTGTTGGCTTGCTGTCGCCCCTGATAATAACGACCCTAGGACTCTATGCCCTACCTTCCTATTCGTAACGACTTCTATCCCCGTTAAACCATTTTCTGCTGCCGTTGATATTACCCGATACTCATCTGACCAGAAACCCTTGTCTTCTTCCCATTTCACTTCACTGACCCCTGCTGCATCTAGACTGAGCCTTTGTATTTCTCTTTTCAGCTTCCCTAACGCGTTCAAGCTTCTGACATTCCACGCTCTTAGTCGTAGAACGTTATCATTTCGTTGGTTATTCAATCTTTTTCTCACGGTGACCTCCCCCTTGACACTCCCCTCCCAGAGATACGAATGGAGGACTATTCTGCAATCTTTTGCCATCGGAGAGATGATCATGACTCTTTCTCAGTTACAGGCCACATGTCCTACACGTACACCTTAATTGCCTTTAATGTAGTGGTTTCCATTGGCTTCTGCATCTTCATGCATTAATCATTGCCCATTCTTCCGTATTTAGGGGCAGTTTCCCACCCTGAGAACAAGAGAGTGCCCTGAACCTCTGTCCGCTCCTCCGCCCTTTTTGACAAGGCAGTTGGCAGAATGAGGGTGACTTCTTATGCCGGAAGTCTTCGGCAACCAATCCTAATTATTAATCAACATTTAAGTGGTGGCGGGTTTCGAAACCGAGGCCGAGGACATTTTGGTTAGTAATACCTCAGGTTCCATTTCGGCCTGAACTACATCCCCTTTCTATCGTTGTGAGGTCCTTCGATGATTCAAGAGGTGCCTCGAGTGCACCGAAGACTGAAAGAGGTGTTTAACCTGTAGTTTGACGGCCTGAACTACACACCCTCAAACTGCAAGTTAAGCGCCTCATTCAGTCTTCAGTGTACTCGAGGTAGTTCTTGAATCATCAAAGGATCTCACACGGTAGAAAGACCATTTTTAGTGGTGGCGCCAGTGGCGGAGAAAATCGGCTCTGGTTGGATGATATTGATATACCTCCGAGAGTTGCCAATATTTCCGCGTACGTCATTTCTAATTTCGTCGTATAAGCATAAAGCACGGGTAATCGTCGCAACACTGCAGGAAGAAGTTCGCTTTGACCTTCTCCCACCGCTTCACTCGCCATAGCTGTCTTAATGGGGGGGGGGGGCAGGTTTCAGAAAGGAGGTCTAGTACGCTGAGAATACTTCCGGGTTGTATGGCAGTGGTCCATGGAACTCTTCTGTCGCTGAAGTTTCGTCCAAAGCTACATTGGCCATCTTCGGAGGCAAGTCGGACGTCGAAGAACGACCTAAATACCGTGGAAAGTGGGCGTGGTCTTGATTTCAAGTGACAGCAGAGACAAACATTCTCAAGGTTAGAATATAACTATCAATCGTAGTACGTCAAAGATAAAAACTTCTCATCGATTCTGTAGTGCCGGCCGAAGTGGCCGTGCGGTTAAAGGCGCTGCAGTCTGGAACCGCAAGACCGCTACGGTCGCAGGTTCGAATCCTGCCTCGGGCATGGATGTTTATGATGTCCTTAGGTTAGTTAGGTTTAACTAGTTCTAAGTTCTAGGGGACTAATGACCTCAGCAGTTGAGTCCCATTGTGCTCAGAGCCATTTGAACCATTTTTTTTTTTTTTTTTTTTTTTTTTTTTGATTCTGTAGTGCCACTGTCCATATATCGCTGAGTTTCACAGCTTTTTCTTTTCTATTAAAATTATCCGCATGTTTATATAATTCAATGGCTTCTCTGTATAGCTGTGGATAATAGTTCGTCATAGTACATAAAACTTCAGTTTCCGAAAATTTCACTATGTGATTACTCGACTGAAGTACATGTTTCGCCACAGTCGGCAAGGCTCAGCACAACCAGGAGCACGTCCGAAGATGTCCAACGTAGCTTTGGACGAAACGTCAGGGATTGAAGAGTTCCATGGACCACGGCCATACAAACCGGAAGAATTCTCGGCAGCTGAAACATCGGCTCGTGAAAGTCTTCATTGTATGAAGTCTAGTATGCCAGCCACTTTACCACCACGGCACGCCTCCAACCATCCACATCGTGGACAATCAGTATATGCCTCCATGCAACTAATATTCAGATTCTGTGTTGTTTGACCCACTGAAAACATGCAACCTTATATGCTGCTGTGAACCATAGCCATTTGCAAAGTACCTGACTCAGTCGTCATTTACGTGGAGTTGCTTTCGCTATGTTCCCTTCAGAAACTTGTTGAGGTGGACTGGCATTCAGCGCCAGCAGCAATTTCTTAGGAGTTTGAAACCGTTTGTCATTGACCATGTTTGACATTTGTGACCAGTCCTTGTCAGTTAAGATCTTTTTACGACTAGTATTCTGAAGCCATGTTACATAACTGCATGTGGTATACCATATCTTGTAGACACGATGGGCAGCTGGCATTGATACACCAACAAATCGGACTGTTTTATTCATGGTGTAGTCACTGGTATGCCAATCACTATATCTCCTTTCAGGGATTCTGCCATTCCTCCACATTGACCCATCTATGTACACTGATTCCATACAACCTATTGAAGTAGTATTTCCACCATCCAGGCACTAGGATACGGCTAGGCCTAGTTTCGATCACTTGTCTTGCAGAAGTGAAAAGACCTGAGCAGGCCCTGGTTTCTAAAGGCAGTTGGGTCACCTCCTGGTCGACAGTCGGAAATCGTCTGTCTGTCTTCCATAAAATTTTTCCTTATGTGTTAGGCGTCTTAGAAGCACTGATGTGATGTTGGTTGCTGAAAATTCAGGCATTAAGCCTCGATACAGCATGGCCCACGCACACTGTCTGTGTGCCATGACGTGGGAAAATGGTGTAGTTACATGACCATTTGGTACCAGTTGTTAACCATCTATAACGCTCTGAAGTGGTT